>NC_034594.1:72486806-72488013 GCF_900095145.1 Mus pahari | reverse complement strand
AGTTCTATCAGACCTTCAAAGAAGACCTAATTCCAGTTCTTCTCAAACTATTCCACAAAATAGAAACAGAAGGTACTCTACCCAATTCATTCTACGAAACCACAACTACTCTGATACCTAAACCACGCAAAGACACAGCAAAGATAGAGAACTTCAGACCAATTTCCCTTATGAATATTGATGCAAAAATACTCAATAAAATTCTCACAAACCAAATCCAAGAACACATCAAAAACATCATCCATCATGACCAAGTAGGCTTCATTACAGGGATGCAGGGATGGTTTAATGTATAGAAATCCATCAATGTAATCCACTGTATAAACTAACTCAAATACAAAAACCACATGATCATCTCGTTAGATGCTGAGAAAGCATTTGTCAAAATTCAATACCCATTCATGATAAAAGTCTTGGAAAGATCAGGAATTCAAGGCCCATACCTAAACATAATAAAAGCAATCTACAGAAAACCAATAGCCACTATCAAAGTAAATGGAGAGATGCTGGAAGAAATCCCACTAAAATCAGGGACTAAACAAGGCTGCCCACTTTATCCCTACCTATTCAATACAGTACTTGAAGTCCTAGCAAGAGCAATTAGACAACAAAAGATCAAGGGGATCCATATTGGAAAGGAAGAAGTCAAAATATCATTATTTGCAGATGGTATGATAGTATACATAATTGACCCTAAAAATTCCACCAGAGAACCCTTAACCCGATAAACAGCTTCAGTGCAGTAGCTGGATATAAAATTAACTCAAACAAATCAATGGCCTTTCTTTACACAAAGGATAAACAGGATGAGAAAGAAATTAGGGAAACAACACCCTTCGTAATAGTCGCAAATAATATAAAATATTTTGGTGTGACTCTAAGAAAGTCAAAACTACCCTGAGATTCCGCCTCACACCAGTCAAAATAGCTAAGATCAAAAATTCAGGTGACAGCAGATGCTGGTCAGGATGTGGAGAAAGAGGAACATTTCTCCATTGTTGGTGGAACTGCAAGCTTGTAAAACCACTCTGGAAATCAGTCTGGCAGTTCCTCAGAAAATTGGACATAGTACTACCGGAGGATCCAGCAATATCTCTCCTGGGCATATATCCAAATGTTCCAACTGGTAATAAGAACACAATCTCCACTGTGTTCATAGCAGCCTTATTTATAATAGCCAGAAGCTGGAAAGAACTGAGATGTCCCT
>NC_034594.1:72483564-72486231 GCF_900095145.1 Mus pahari | reverse complement strand
GAACTGGGAACAAAACTCCCATGGAAGGGGTTACAGAGACAAGTTTGGAGCTGAGACAAAAGGATGGACCATCCAAAAACTGCCCCACCNAGGNGTCCATCCCATAATCAGCCACCAAACCCAGACACTATTGCATACACCAGCAAGATTTTGTGGAAAGGACGCTTATATAGCTGTCTCTTGTGAGGCTATGCCAGTGCCTATCAAATACAGAAGTCGATGCTTACAGTCAGCTATTGGATGGAACACAGGGCTTTAAGCTTTGCATATATATACATGTATGTGCACACACACATGTTCACATGTATAAAAGTAATAATTAAATATCATGAATTTTGGAGAAGTATACAGGACAAATTTGATGGGAGAGAGGCAGTGACAGATGTATTTATTTGTGAAGCTCTTAGACATATAAAAATATTTATTAAACAAGAAAAAGAAAGAGCTATTAATGAGCAATGAGAACTTCAGGAAAATTGGTTTCATTTTAAAGAATAAAAATCTGGTGTGAATAGACAGAAGGACCATGATGCAGATGGATAGGTTGTTTAGTGGGTCAAGTGTTTGTCTCCTACATATGAGGGACAAAGTTTGGTCTTTAGAGCCAATGTTAAAAGATGATAATTTAGCATGCACCTGTAATTTCAGCCTCGGGACCGCAAAGGTGAGAGGATCTGTAGGGTTTCTTGAATAAACTAGGCTGGCTGACTCAATGAGAGCCCAAGAGCCTAGCAATAAACACGGGGTCAATGATAATGTAGATAGATCCAGAGAAACAGATTCTTAGACTGATCTCTAGTCTTGACATACACATATGTGAAAATTGTGCCTTTTCTCTTTCCCTACACACAGGAAAAAACAAAAGACAAAAAACAGAATGCCATGCATGTGTGGCTAGGCATATGCATGCACCATTATAGGTGACTTGTAAGAATATCCTAGGGATATTTAAGATATTTAAGGATCATCTCAGGAATATTGCAAAAGAGAGTTCTGTCGTTGTGTAGGAACTGAGACCAAATAACCACAAAATACCTTGATAGCTATTAAATTGGCCAGCTAGGTAAGTAGATTAACTCTAAGAATTAATAGTATATATGGTACGAAATCAGAAAATAATGCATAGCAGTGTAGTAGAACTGAAGGACAATTTAGAGAGAGAAATATGAGTTGGTAGAACCATAATGTACAAAAATGAGACTTCATAAATCAACAAATGAAAAGTTTGCCATATAGTGCCGCAAAATTAGCTCATTATCTAAAGAAAATGAAGGTGGGATTCAGTAATTTATCACACACGTAGAATATTAGCACTCAGACACAGTCAAAAAGGTTTATGAGTTCCAGGCTTGCTTGCTCAATAATATAGATGTTTCCCGTTTCAATTAATAAATAAATGATGTCTATTAAGAGAAAGAAAGAACAAAAGTTGGATTGGAGCAGATAATCATAGGAGCAGCTGGTGGAAGTGGAAGAACACATCAAAATATATTCTGTAAAAAAATGTATTGAAAATGTAGTTCCTGGCTGTAATTTCAACACTTGAGAAACAAAGACAAGGCAATTATTTCTTATTTAAGGTCAGTCTGGATGTAGAGTGAAAGGATAACTCCAAAACCAAACAACAAAAACAAAAAGAGAAAATGATTGAGGTTGTATTTAAATATTAAATAGCTCAATAATAATAATAATAATAATAATAATAATAATAATAATAATAATAATAATAAATATTGGATGCTATCTTTGGAGTAAATTACAACTATATATGGCATATATCAAAATCATACAATTAATTATATTATGTCCATACATCTAGTAGAAAGGATTTTAACATCATTTCTCATAAAAAGTGGTAGATATCAAGAAAGGTAAATATGTTAAATCCAATATATATATATATATATATATATATATATATATATATATATACTTATTTTTGTATTATCAATCAAAATAAATTTGCCATTCAAAAGAAAGACTATATATAACAATAGGCGGACCAGTATTACTACATACATCGTAAAATAGGAAAAGATTCTTGAAGCCTATAGATGGAAGGCATGCAAAGGTGCCTAAATTCTGTTAGTGATAACGAGTTGGGTGATTGTCGCATGTCTTTACTCCCATCACTATGGAGGCAGAAGCACACAGTTCTTTATGGGTTGAAGTCAGCCTGGTCTACTGAGTAAGTCCCAGGACAGTCAGAGCCACACAAAGAGACCCTGTCTACAACAAACAAGTAAGCAAAAAATACACAAACAAAATAAGTAAAATAAGATAAAAAGAAGTGGATAACACTCTAAAAACTGACAGTAGGTGGCTATGAATTCTACAGAAGCAAAACTAAAAACTCCAAAAATATGTAACCAACCCTTGAAAATAATAAACTTCAATTATAAAAATTACAGGGCCCCCAATGGAGGAGCTAGAGAAAGTATCCAAGGAGCTGAAGGAGTCTGAAACCATATAGGTGGAACAACAATATGAACTAACCAGTACTACCCCCGACCTAGAACTCGTGTCTCTAGCTGCATATGTAGCAGAAGATGGCTGTCTTAGTCAGGATTTCTATTCCTGCACAAACATCATGACCAAGAAGCAAGTTGGGGAGGAAAGGGTTTATTCAGCTTACATTTCCATACTGCTGTTGATCACCAAAGGATG
>NC_034594.1:72473660-72483553 GCF_900095145.1 Mus pahari | reverse complement strand
TTAAAAAAAATTAAAGTCAGTCGTTACACTTATTAAATGTCAAAAAAGATATTTGGATTATATAATGTTGCAATCACACAGGTATATGTACTTCCATGCTATGCTATTGAAAACAATAAATGTAAATTATAACAATTAAAGTCAGTCTTCAACCAAGTATCGTTTTGTTCTTTTCTAAACATGTTTCAATTGAGCGAAATTTTCATTTGAAGGTGAGAGGAAAGTGGATAATACATATTAAACATAAAGGATTCACTATGTAGTGAAGCTTTTAAAATGATATACAGCTGATGCGTATCTAATGCATTTATTCAGTACCTTCTGGTGGTAAGTCATTGCACTGTTAAAATTGTGCCTATCTATTGATAACATTATTGAAATCTCCAATTCTCTCTACCACCAAAGTCTGATACTGTCACAGCCTTTGAGTCACTAGAAGTAGAAACAATGTGAGCAGTGACAGGCAGGTCCTCACCGTGCCTGCTGAAGTCCCACGTGTCTCTTCAGAAGGGTGAAGAAAGGGCTCTGGGGACTCTCAGCAAACTAAAGAGAGAGGGGCACTATATGAACCATACATAGGAAAGGGAAGCTAGAAGTGAGAAAAATGGTTATGCACGCTGCAGACATAGAGAATCTATCTGGGTTCAGGATAAATTAAAATTTATAATAAATTTAGAGTAGTGAATCACTGGCCAGAATTTTCAGAGAGATAATGAGAGTGGTAATGTCTCAATTTCAGATGGGATGAAAAGGAAGCTACAATGGTATTTTCCCAGTTTTGTTGAGTTGATGATGATACTGGGACATGGATTTCCAACTGCCAAATCAGCGTCAATTTCTAGTATGTTTTTTTTTTTTTTTCTAAATCCTCATGAGACAGAAAACAGCTTCAAGCATTTTCCCAGTTAAAGTCAGAAGTCATATTTCCCTAGCATCTATCATGGGAGGAATATACAATTATTTCAGAAAGCAGCAGAGTATGGATATGGGGGACTGAAGACTCAAACAGTACTTCTCTGTAACTTATAGCTTGAACTCATAGTTTCCTACTGGAGTGATGTTAATATGGTTGTGCTTTATATCCATAATCCTAGCAGGAGGCGTGGATGGAGGAGAGAGGAGTTATGTAAACATACTACACATATTTGCAGTTTCAAAATGAATTTAATAATAACTCTGTTTAAAAGTCTTTATATGTATGATTTAAATACAATATAAAAGTATGAGCCTGATATAGCTGTCTCCTGAGAGGCTCTGCCAGTGCATGACAAATACAGAAGTAGATGTACACAGCCATCCATTGGACGGAGCACAGGGTCCCTAATGATGGAGCTAGAGAAAGTACCCAAGGAGCTGAAGGGGTTTACAGCCCCATAGGAGAAACAACAGTATGAACTAACCAGTATCCCTGGAGCTCCCTAGGACTAAACCACCAACCAAAGAAATCACATGGTGTGACTCATGGCTCTAGCTGCATATGTAGTTGAGGATGGCCTAGTTGGTCATCAATGGTCACTGGTCCTGTGAAGGTTCTATGCCAGTAGAGGGGAATTCCAGGGCCAGGAAGCAGAAGTGGGTGGGTTGGTGAGCAAGGGAAGAAGGGACGGAATAGGGGGTTTTCGGAGGGGGAACCAGGAAAGGGGATAACATTTGAAATGTAAATAAAGAAAATATATAATAAAAAAGTATGAATCACGTTGATGATCTGATTAATCCTTAACATTAACTTGACATTTCTATTGGAGATAGGAATAAAATAAAAACAACCAAAATTTTTAAATAATGAATAGAAAAATTCACATTGAGACATATATTGCTATATTTGCTCCCAAAACAGGTGTTTTGCTTTGTTTTGTATTTTTGACTGCAGTTTAATTACAAAAGCAATTTAGTGGAGAATACATTGATTTGACTCTCAATTCCAGGTTGCTCTCCATCATTGTCAAAGAGTCTTGTGAAATCAAATGTTTATATTTATCATGAAAGAATCTTTCTATAGTGACCAGGTTGACCCTGGTCTTCATTCATGCCATATTTTTCAAAACACTGGGATTATAGGTATGAATTGTTGCACTTGGCTTTGCTTTGGGTATCTGGTATTGCAAATGAGACTCTCATACTTGTGTGTCACACAGAGCCAATTTCTAATCATAATCCCAAGACATTTCTATTTGCCATCATCAGACATATAAAAGATTTTCTCTCTCTCCTCTTTTAAAATTTCTGGCTGTATTTTGGTACATAACCCCTTCGTTTAGCAGATCAAGTCTTTATGCCAATCTTTGGCCTCATTGGTTAATATGTGACCTACTCATATCCAAAAATAGTGTGTTTTCATTAGAGTGGGAAAATTCAGAGCTATATTTCCATTTAACTGTGGAAATACTACTTTTGGATTTAATTTGGCATGATATTAATCTATGCAATAATCTAAATTTTGTAGCCAAGAATATATATATTCTTGATTTCCATTTTGCATTCCTCAGTGTCTTCACCTCTAGAAGTCATTGTAATACACATGAAAGGAAGTGAGATTTCTGTGTCAGGTTCCTTCTGTCCAGAGCACATGATTTGGGCAGATGTGGATGAGTGAGATCCCTCCTGTTTTAATCAAAAGTTAATTTACTTTGAGCACATCTCTCACCTTGGGAAAGCTCTCACTCTCAACTTTCCTTTTCTACACACGTGAAATATCTGTGCTATTAAATATATTGAGTTTTTATTTTATCTGTTTTCTTTTTGTTTATGTCAGAGACCATGTTATTCTTTTGGTTAAAGTCAAATTGTGCAATCCCATTTCAATCTCCATGTATCTAATATTATAGTTGCATGCACTGGCAGCCAGATACATATACAACTCTAGTGAGAGAATGGTGTGTAGTCTAAATACTTACTAAATATGTCTGTTGCTACTTTCATTGTTGTCTGGATCACTGGTATATATTCTTACCAACTGTTATATCTTGGGTATTATCTATATTTATATTACTAAAGATTCATTATTCTTTCTGAGAATTTAACTTTTGCATTCTTAGAAACAAATCTAAGCTATTTAGATATGCATGAAGTCACCAACTTATAATATTAGCACTTCAGAGATTGAGACAAGGTAGTGGAGTCCAAGTCAGCAAAACTCTAGAAAAATAAATGAGTGTAATCCATAAACTTCCCATTATTTTTTGACTGAGAAAGACTCATCATTCAACAGCGCATTCATTTTGCTGCTATTTAATCTTTTCCCAGTTGTTTAGT
This sequence comes from Mus pahari, assembly GCF_900095145.1. Classification (NCBI taxonomy): domain Eukaryota; kingdom Metazoa; phylum Chordata; class Mammalia; order Rodentia; family Muridae; genus Mus; species Mus pahari. The sequence goes on along the minus strand of NC_034594.1, from coordinate 72,480,301 downwards.
GTCTTCTAAAGCATAAAAGTGAAGGGAGGCATTTTTATGATGTCATTTTGTTAAAGAGTGGTTTAGGGGGTTCTATCTACAGCTACATCTGCAGGATGATTTATTGGAGGATACGATATATCAATTTGAAAGAAGAATGAGGAAAATAACTGTAATACAGATGACACTGAGTAGAAATAGAAGCAAACACTTCCTCTTCTCTGGCCAAGCAACCTCTTCTAGGTTATCAAAGCCTAGTAAAGTGGCAGAATGATGAGATTATTCACCATCCTTTTCACATATGTTTAATAATGATTTTACAGATGCCATGAACTGTTAGGAACCAATAGAACCTCTTAAAGATGATTTTTATTCACTCACATGAGGTGGGTCTCACATTGGAGCAGTCATTGGGGGATGGCTGTCTCCTCAGTCTGTGATTCATCTTTGAGTCATCTTTTTCCCTGAGCTATTAATGATAATCTGCTATGCTTGCTGACAGAAGCTAGCATAACTGTCTACTGAGAGGCTTCATTCAGCAGTGGATTGAAACAGATGTCATCATCTGGTAGAACCAGGGAGCTGGTGGAAAAGTGGGGGATGGAAGTGAGCAAGTTGGAGGGTTCAAGGAAACCACAAGAAGACCCATAGAGTCAACTAACCTGGGATCATGGGGGTTCACAGAGCCTGAGCCACCATCAAGAGAGCATACAGTAGCTGGACTTACACCCCCTACACATCTTTAGTAAATGTACAGTTTTATCTTCATGTGGGTCCCCTTAAAAGTGGAGTTTGAGTGGGGGTCTGTCTCAGTCTCTGTTCCCTGACATTGCCACCCCTTCCTTACTACTTGGACTGCTTTATTGGGCCTCAGTCAGAGAGCATACACTGAAACTTGCTAGGACTAGATACCCCAGAGTAGAGTGGTACCCAAGGGAGGACTTTCCTTCTTTGAGGAAAAGGGGAGGGGCAATTGGGGAGGGATTTGTAAGCCTGGGACTGGGAAGAGAGGAAAGAGGAGGAGGAGCTATAATCATGATATAAAATGAATAAAATAAAGTAATAAAAATAAAACAAAAAAGTCACAATTCAGTAGTTTCAAAAGAAGAAGAAGAAGAAAAAAAAAAGGAGAGAGATATTTTTCCAGGTAGGATCATAAAACCAAGCACACTTTCTGAATAAATAGTTCTAGAAACTTTTATATGAGCTTAAAGAAACATAGAAATTAGGAAAAATTATGCACATTACTGTTTTCCTCAAGTTTTAAAAAAAGAAAAAATAATCTATTTATGCATGCAAACAAGGAACATATATTTATACTGCATATGAATCTATCTAATGAATACATAGATATAATGAATATATTTATCTGAGAAAAAAATATATATCTAGATTTTGGAGAATAGAAGAGCCACAAGAAGAAAGGTAAGTGAATAATTGTTTCTAAATCTAGAACACCAACTAGTTGTTGTAAACAGGTATATAAAATAATTTTCCAGGAAACATATAAAACACTAAAAATAAGGGTTCTATCCAAAGAGTGTAATGTACTTTAAAACATGCTTTAATGATGATCTGCAGATTTGACTGGATTTGGGACCATCCATCTGGGAGCCATACCTCTGAGATTTTTCCAGAGCAGGTTCCCTGAGGAAGAAAACATATCCCAAATACAAGTGCAACTGTTGGTGGTCCCACCACGAGGGGGAGAGCACTGAGTCTGTGCTGCCACCAGAGACAGTGCTAAAGTCCATGACACATATTGACTCCAGAGACCATGTGAAAGTCTCTGGTCCATGCTGTCACCAGAAACAATGTGCAAGACCATGATCTATGCTCCCACTTTCTGTAAAGATCAAGGAAGCTACTTTGGCAGTGATACTGATTTCTGAGAATCACAGTTAAGAAGGAGACATAAAAGTCTTCTGTGACAACCACTACTCCCAACTTGGCCCACTCCCACCCAAAATTAAAAGCCTAGACAAGAAACTTTTGAGGAGAACTCTTAAAAATTTCAATAAGCATGCTCTTTGGAATTGATAACTTCTGGCAGAGATGCAGGTGGAGAAGGACTCAGTTTTCTTTAACGAGCTGGCCATTGGGTGTTTGACCATGATCCAATGAGTATACAGGCAATACAAACTGGCCTTGTTTTCTCTCTCTCTCTCTCTCTCTCTCTCTCTCTCTCTCTCTCTTTTTTCTTTCTTCTTTCTTCTTTCTTCTTTCCTTCTTTCCTTCCTTCCTTTCTTCCTTCTTTTCTCCTCCTATTTACTTATTGGTCTGTTTCATGGGGGAGGCAATCACAAGGGCGAGAGTGCAGTCCTAGGCCTACTGATAAGTGAATGTGATGGCGGAGCATGATGTGAAATTCCCAGATAATCAATACAGACAAGTATGACTGCCTTTTTTTTAAATGGAGTTCTGAACAGAATAAAGGAGGTGGAAAAGAAAAAAATCCAAAGGACTATATCCATTTTTTTCTTTCATGTTTCAGTCACATACTCCCAATGGGACAAACTCTTTGCTGCTGAACATATAAGCCATGACTTCCTGATTCTACTGAAACAATAAACCATGGTAAATCTCTCATTTTTATTGCTTATTGTCAGGTAATTGATAAGAGTAGTAACTCATACTCATGCTTGTCCATACAGTTTGGTGACTAGAAAAAGAAATGTCCAAGTCTAGCATATAAAAGTGTTTTCACATAAATGATCTTAAGATATACATGAAAATGGCTTAGAATCATCATGAAATTTTATGGTCAGTGATAATAAACATAAAAGTAAGTAATTAAAGTTTTATTTTTTTAAGCACTAGAATCAGTGTCTCTACATGTATTACTAAATAATTAATTTAAAATACATTTTGGCATTGTTGAGTTTCTTTAACACTATCTCTAGGTTTCCATATCTATCAATATATTATAATTTCTGATCTAAGCTGAGTAGATAGGAAGATATTAATCCCTTAATGTAAAATTCTGTTAAAATTGTTTATTATATGTAAAATAAAAATATTATCACTTTAAATATTAAAAATGTACAATAGGTAAATAATTTGATACAAGACAAATTTTAAAAATAGAACATGGATGCTTGAAATTATATGAAAAGTAAATGAGACATTTGTAAATTTCTGGATGAAACATTTTTCTACACGCTATTTAATTTTCCAAGCTTCTCTTAAAAACTAAAGCAAAGTTAAACTCTAGAAGCATATCAAAATCTTATTTTCAGCCTAGCATAAAACTCTTTTAGGAAACAACGTCATATTTGGGCCTCTCTTAAATATAGGTCCAAGACAACTCTAGTTTATGTCTGAAATTTATGTATACACACTTGAAATTCTTATTTATGTTCATGTTTGTCCTCAATTTAAAAATAAACTGTAAGCTTCTGTTGTTCAAGTGCAGGCCACAGCAGACAGAGAACAGATGGATGACCTGCCTGCCAGCTGAACTGTCCAACAGGCTAGATCCAGTTCTCAAAGATACATTCCACTAACCCGCCCTCAGTCTCACCTCACTTTCCAGCTCTCTGCTGTGCCCTTTCTCCCAACTCCAGCAGATTTCTGCTATCCAATCTCAGGCCACATCAGTCCAAAGAAAGGTGATGCCCAAGGTGATTACCCTCATGCCCCAGGAGGAATGTAACCATTCACTCACTAGACGCACTTGCTAAAGACCTACTCCATTGCCTCCCCATGCTTCCCCCCACCCACTGCCCTTTCCTGCTGCTGTGCCCCTCCACTCCTGATGGGACTGAAAGGAGGAGGAGTAGGAGTAGGGTCACATCTGTCAGAAGAACAAGTGCAGGCCACTCTAGTCAGAGGAACAGCTTCCCCAGGTGCAGGCCAAGACAGTTTGAAGAACAGATAACATGCCAAGCAAGCCAGAAAAACTGGCAAACTCAAGCAGGAATGCACTTCTGGAACAGAGCCCATTCTCTTCCTGACAGAACCATAGATACATGGCCCACCAGTAGAAGTTCTCTACTCCCTTCTTGCCCAAATCCCCACTTCCCTTCTAACCATCATATCCTACCCTTTAACTTGGGCAGAGACTCCCTTGCTGCACCAAAGGCAAAGCTAGCCACCAGAAGTTCAATTCCCAGATTGGAGAGAGACTTCTTCTGGATCATGCTGGTCTCACTGCTTGACAGAAATCAAGGCCACAAAGACAAGAAGACCAAAGAGGAACTGAAATAAAGGAACAAAACAAAAATACAACAAAGACAAAAATCAGAAATCTGTACCTAGAGCTATAATCATTCTACACCCAGATCCTTAAACACCAGTGCAAAAACATAGTCCACAAAAACCAGGGCAATATGATACCACCAGAGACAAACTATCCTATGACAGGAACCCTGTAATATTTCAACATAGCTGAAACACAAGAAAATAACCTTAAAATCAACTTCAGGAAGATGTGATAGGTCCTTAAACAGTAAATGGGAAAACACACTAAAAGAAATTAAGGAAAAAACAAACAAAAAAAATTGTGGAAATAAAGCAAAAATCCCTTAATGAACACCAAGTATGCCAAAAAAAGAGGTGAAAGACAACTTGAAGGCTTCAAAATGGAAGTAGAAGCAATAAAGGGAACACAAACTGAGGGAATTCTCAACATGGATAGTCTGGTAATCAAGCTGGAACTGCATGTACAAGCATCACCAACGGAATACTAGAGATAAAAGAGAGATTTTCACTCTTGGCAATAAAATAGAAGAAATAGATTTGTTGGTCAAAGAAAATGTTAAATTTTAAAGTTTTTCTAGCACAAAACATCAAGGAAATCAGGGACACATAAGAAAGGCCAAACCGCCATCCCATCATCAGCCACCAAACCCAGATACTAATGCACATGCCAGCAAGATTCTGCTGAAGGGACCCTGATATAGCAGCCACTTGTGAGGTTATGCCAGTGCCTGGCAAACACAGAAGTGGATGCTCACAGTCAGCTATTGGATGGAGCACAGGGCCCCCAATGGAGGAGCNAGAGAAAGTACCCAAGGAGCTGTAGGGGGCTGCAACCCTATAGGTGGAACAACAATATGAACTAACCAGTACCCCCTGAGCTTGTGTCTCTAGCTGCATATGTAGCAGAAGATGGCCTAATCAGCCATCATTGGGAAGAGATGTCCCTTGGTCTTACAAACTTTATATGACCCAGCACAGAGGAAGGCCAGGGCCAAGAAGTGGGAGTGGGTGGTAGGGGAGCAGGGGCGGGGTGGGGTATAGGAAATTTTCAGGATAGCATTTGAAATGTAAATAAAGAAAATATCTAATAAAAAAATTTTAAAAAAAAGGCTAAACCAAAGAATAAGAGGAATAGAAGGAGAAGAATCCTAGCTCATAGGCACATGGAAAATATTCACAAAATCATAGAAGGAAATTCCCCTATCCTAAAGAAGGACACCCGTATAAAGGTTCAAGAAATCCATAAAACTCGAAATAGTTTGACCAGAAAAAAAAAGTACCCATGCTAGAGCAACAAGACAACTAAAGGAGAGAAAGTAAATACAAACTGGAAAGGAAGAAGTAAAAGCATATTTGTTTGAGAATGATGAGACAGTATGTATAAGTGACCCCATATCTGTTTGAGAATGATAAGATAGTATGTATAAGTGACCCCCCCCCCCAAATTCTACCAGAGAACTCCTACAACTGACAACTCTTTCAATGAAGTGGCTATAGTGGCTGTATCAAGATTAACTAATTGATTGATTAATTAATTAATTAATGAAAATCAGTAGCCCTCCTTTATGCAAATGACAAAAGAGCCGAGAAAGAAATCAGAGAAGCAACATGCCTCACAATAGTCACAAATAATGCAAAACATCTTGCTATAACTTTAAGCTGGCAAATGAAAGACCACCACAGGAGCAACAGGAGAAGTTCTTGGCTGTGCCTCTCTCAGGGAAGTGAAGTTCGGTGACAATGTGAGACCCACAAGCATTGCACAGCTAGCTGTACCAGCAAGCCAAGCCAGAGTCCATGGAGTCCTGACAAATGGAGCTCAGCTACACGATGTAAGGTGGACCAATAAATGAGTGTTGTCAGCAAAGAATCCTTCATCATGTGTCCTTTCACATGCTTGCTTTAGCAGAACATCCTCACTTCTGTGTCTGCTTCATCGAAATGTTTCTTCATGAGTCTGCTTTAGCCTTTCACCTGTGTCCACTTTAGAAAAACAACCTTTCAGGTGTTTGCCTCAGTAAACAAGATCCAACACAATTGATTTTTCAAAGAACCCTTAAGTTTCCACATCAAAAAGGTGAAAAGAAAATATTGTTACCCTTAAAATTTGAATATAAGACCATCACTGAATTTCACTTGTGCATATCTGGAGCACCAAGAAAACAGAAGAAAAAATTAAAAATTTAACAACCATCTAAAGTTTGATTTAACTAAATTTAAGTTCAGTAAATTGCCCGATATTGCCTTATTCAGAATATTCATGTATACACTTAATTTTCTTGTTCTTAAAAGCTAAAATGTCTTCGTCTGAAGTTAAGTCTACAACTACACAGGAAATTTTAAAATGCAGGGCCAAACTTGGTTTGTAGTGAAGCACATAATTGCCTCCTTTTCTATTTTCTGTTTTTCTTTTATTCTCTCTCTCTCTCTCTCTCTCTCTCTCTCTCTCTCTCTCTCTC
>NC_034594.1:72460193-72472300 GCF_900095145.1 Mus pahari | reverse complement strand
AAAGAGCTCAAGAAGCTGGACTCCAGAAATTCAAATAACCCCATTAAAAAATGGGGTACAGAGCTAAACAAAGAATTCTCAACTGAGGAATATCAAATGGCCGAGAAACACCTGAAAAAATGTTCAACATCCTTAGTCATCAGGAAAATGCAAATCAAAACAACCCTGAGAATCCCTCTCACACCCATCAGAATGGCTAAGATTAAAGATTCAGGTGACAGCAGATGCTGGCGAGGTTGTGAATTTCCTTTAGATAGGAACAATTATGGGTCAAAAAATTTTGAAGATGGGTGTGTGGTCCCATTTCTCAGAGAGGTAGTCTCTTCAGGTTCCATTTCCCCACCATTGAGCATTTTGGCTAAGTTTATCCCCAATGAGTCCTGGGAGCCTCTCCCATCCAAGGTCTCTGGTACTTTCTAGAGGTTCTCCCCCTCCCACCAGCCCTACCTGCTGCAGCATATTTCCATCTCTTCTGCACCTATGGGCTTCTCTCCTGTCTCTTCCCTCTCCTCTCCCCCATCCCATCTAGGTCTCTCCATCCCTCTGCCTTCCATGGTTATTTTGTTCCCCCTTCTAAGTGGGATTGGGCTTTCCTTCTTGTTCACCTACCTACAGTCTGTGAGTTATATCGTGGATATTCTGAACTTTTAGGCTAATATCCACTTCTCAGTGAGAATATACCATGCATGCCTTTTTGGATCTCGGTTACATCACTCAGCATGATATATTCTAGTTCCATCCATTTGCCCACAAAATTCATGATGTCCTCGTTTTTAATAGCTAAATAGAATTCCCTTGTGTAAGTGAACCACATTTTCTGTATCCACTCTTCAGTTGAAGGACATCTGGGTTCCTTCCAGCTTTTCGCTATTCAAATAAGGTCGCTATGAACATAGTGGAGCAATTTCCAAGTATTCAGACAATTGCTAGGGCTGCTGACTAACATGGCTCTTTTTATAAGGACACAAGACTCCATTCCTTCTGACCCTCCTTTAACTCAAGGTTATCTTTTCAATTTGATCTCTCCATTATGTAAAAGTTACTCTTACCAAGAACATCAACCCCCTTGCCTTTTACCAAAAGAGAGCTTTGATGTATATCAATGAATTTTGCTACTAAAGATTACAAATAGATATTAGGGTTAATGAATTTTGGCTCAAAATCTACTTGCTTCAATTTAGTGTAAGTGCATTAAATAATTAATTAGAATGTCACTAGAACTTCTAAGCACTGCTCTTCTCCCATTTCATAAGAAATAACTCCTCCCTGTCTTGTTTGAGTATCATGAGGTATAGTGTAGATAGATATCAAAAAAGATCACTAAGTGAGTTTACTTTTAAATTTCCAGTCTTTAACATTTAACCAGTGTTCTTCACAGAATAGTGTCTGATGGCATGGTAGTTTTTCAAACTCTTGGTAGATTTTTAGTTATTTCATTTGTTAGATTTTTATAGAAACATACTATGTTAAGAGTTCTCTCTAACCTGGATTTGAAGCACAAAAGAAAAGGATGATATTTTTTTTCTAATAATGCTCCACATAATAGGAGACATATATTTACTTAGAACATAGTCATAGCACAGGTTCAGATTTTTTTCTTTAAAAGTTCTGTCTGTGTTAGAAATAGAAAAGAACTTTAACAATAAAACCTTTAATTAAACTCAATTTTCTATTTAAATATGACATAAAATAGAATATTTGTCCAATTGTCACTATTTGCAAATCCTCAAGTGTAGTATTATAACTCCTAAGAGTAGCTTTTTCTTAAATAGTAAATAAATGAGAACCCCATAATATAAATAAAGATTTCAAACAAAGTATATTGTAATCTTTTACAGTCTAACTAAACTAGTTCAGAGACCAACATGTTGAAAAGCAGACTATGTATAAATGTGGTCTATTTTAAAAGATGGTGCTGATTTTGTGTTTTTATCAACAATAATAAAAGGTGTCTGTAAATGTTCTGAGACATGGACATATTTGATGTTCAGTGGAAGATTTTAATTTTTTTAATAACAATAGTTTCCAAAACATAAAATGGAATACACATAATTATATAGCCAGCCAAATTCTGATCTAAATTAAATCTCATTTTAAGATCCTTTTATGTTTAACTGCTAATAAAATTAATAATTTTATATTTAGATGATTCACTGAAATAATATATGGAAGTGAGGTACACAAAACTAACTCACAGGAATAGAAATATAGGTTCAGCTTGATATCTCAAGTATGATGATAGCTACTAAATATATATTAAAATAATAAATTAATTGTCAAAAATCATATAGAACTTTTCACTTTCTCTAATAAAATAAGAAAAATGTAGCTGGGCGTGGTGGCACATGCTTTAATCCCAGCCCTTGGGAGGCAGAGACAGGTGGTTTTCTGAGTTTGAGGCCAGCCTGGTCTACAAAGTAAGTTCCAGGACAGCCAAAGCTATACAGAGAAACCCTGTCTCAAAAAAAAAAAAATAAGAAAAATGTTTATGTTTTATAAAAATCTGCCTAAATGATACAGTTTTGAATGGAAAATTCTAATGACTTAAAACCAATGTCCAGTTCAATACTTTCTTTCTGAAGTCTCTTCAGGACCTTGCACTATCAGAATGACATTTTCCTCAATCATTCTGCTCTGGATGCGTTACTTCATGCCTTGATCATAAAATTCTATGTTTATACTTATGGCTTTCTTCTTTTGTTTTACAAATACTGTCTCACAACGTATGGCCACCATACCATACCTTACACAGGATATAGATTCCATACTTTTAAAAGAAGTCTTTAGAGAACACATGGTTAATATATATCAATTGTATTCTTATGTGTCATCAATGAACAGTATTTTAAATAAAAACTGAAGCATTATGTATATTATGATAAAAAGGAAATATAAACATCTCTCACATACTTTGTCTCTGTCTTTCTTTCTTCCTCCCTTTCTCTTCCTCACCTTTTATTCCTTTCCCTGGTATGTATGTATGTATGTATGTATGTATGTATGTAATACTAAAATAAGTATAATAATTTTTATTTTAAAATTACAGTGATTTTGTAATGGGACAATGAAGGCTTTGTATGTGAATATATCTCCAATAAGACCATTTTAAAGATACCATATCATCATATTATGGTGTTTTATATTGAATTTGGTAACACAGATTTTTTTTCATGAATTTCCATGAAAAGAAACTGACATAAAATATTCAATTCCAGATACACTTTAACAATGCTAAGAATTTATAACAATGCTAAAATGATAATATATCACAGTATTCATCTTACAAAGTATATATCTAGTAATGCAGAATATAAGTGAATGCATAACTCCAGACTAGCCAAATGGGTAGTGATTCACGCAGAAAATAATAATTTTACTTTCACCCATCAGAGAAAGTATCTCTTGGGCTACAGAACAATTGTAGTACTATTCCTTAATCTTATACTCTAGAAATATAAATTCATGCAACCAATAATGGATATAAAATTCAATCACAACATGGCTTATAGTTTGATATTTCAAATATATTGTAGGTTGATATTTGTCAGAAATATTTTAGTATTCTAGCCTTCATTTATATCTTTATCTTAGGGTTATCTCACTATGAGTATAAAACTCAGAAAATAAAAATTTGAGTTAGTCTGAAATAATAACTTTGTAAATAATTCATAATCCAATGGCATATAGCACAGGGCATTGATAGAGTAACATGAAAGAAAAGAGGTTATGGATGAAAAGAAAGAGAAGAATAATATAAAGAGAATTGGTGCAGTGATCTAAATTAGAATGGATAACATAAACTCATATATTTAAATACAAAGTCCATTCTTAGTGGAAGTGTTTGGCAAGGATTATGAGGTATAGCTTTGCTGAAAGAGGTGTGTCTTGCTGAAGGCGATATGTTGCTAGAGTGAACTTTAAGGTTTCAAAAGCCCATAGTATTTCCAGTTAGTTCTCTCTGTCTCCAACTTATATAAAAGGGTGTAAACTCTCAGATACTGATTCAGAACAACACCTGCTTACCTAGTATTGTGCTTACTGCCTCAATGATCATGGACTCTCATCCTGTAGAACTGTATGCCCAAATAAACTCTTCCAAAAGTTGCCTTAATCATTGTGCCTCTTCATAGTAATAAAAAAGTAACTATGACAGACTTTGGTTCACAAATTTTAAAAATTTAAAATAATTTATGACAATTGCTTTGAGGAAAATATTTTTAAATTAAAATTATAAATGATAAATTGTTCATCTTAAATGATTTTCAGACATATTAAGAAAAGACAAGATTATTTATATAACATGATTTAATTGTTTACCACACAATACACAAGCAACAATGATTAAGAATAACTATACTTTAATATATTACAGACATTATGGTTGAGAGTGTCTTACTTAGGATTTTATTGCTGTGAAGAGAAATCGTGACCATAGCAACTCTTATAAAGGAAATCATTTTATTCAGACTTGCTCACAGTTGTGAGGTTTAATTCATTATTGTCATGGTGGGAATCATGGCAATGTGTAGGAAATAAGATGCTGGAGAGGTGTTTGAGAGTTCTATATCTCAATCAACAGGTAGCAGGAAGGAAATGCCACACTGGGCCTAGACTGAGCATCTGAGACCTTAATGACCATCCTCAGTGACACACTTCCTCCAACAATTCCACACCTACTACAAGGCTACACCTTTTAGTAGAGCTACTCCATATAAGTCTATGGGACCATTTTCGTTCAAGCTATCCCAGCAGGTAATCATCAGGGCATGACGGAAAAGGAAGGAAATGTAGAATTGAAATATATGATGCTAACATGATTCATTATTTCTATCTATTTTAACTTTTAAGTTAATAATCTTAACTTAAGAGAATAATAATGAAAAGATGCTGTCATGGATTGTATATTCTCGTACTTGGGAATGGCACCATTTGGAGGTGTGACCTTGTTGGAATAGGTGTGACCTGGTTGGAATAGGTATGTCACTGTGGGTGTGGGCTTAAGACCCTCACCCTAGTTGCCTGGAAGTCAGTCTTCCACTAGCAGCCTTTGGATGAAGATGTAGAACTCTCAGCTCCTCCTGCACCATGCCTGCCTGGATACTGCCATGCTCCCACCTTGATGATAATGGACTGAACCTCTGAATCTGTAAGCCAGCTCCAGTTGAATGTTGTCCTTATAAGAGTTGCCTTGGTCATGGTGTCTGTTCACAGCAGTAAAACCCTAACTAATACAGAAGTTGGTACCAGGAGTGGGGTATTGCTGTGATAGGCCTGACCATGCTTTTATTTGGAAGAATGTGGATTTTGGGACTTTGGATTTGGAACACAGTGAAATGCTTTAAATGTGGCTTAATGGGTCATCCTAGTAGGAATATGGAAGACTTTGTTGCTGAGAGTAACTTGAACTGTGTTGACCTGGCCCAAGAGATTTCAAAGGAGAAGAATTTCAGTATGTGGCATAAAGACTGTTTTTGTGGTATTTTNGTTGACCTGGCCCAAGAGATTTCAAAGGAGAAGAATTTCAGTATGTGGCATAAAGACTGTTTTTGTGGTATTTTGGTGAAGAATGTGGCTNCTTTTTGCCCTTNNNTGAAAAGTCTGCCTGAGGCTAAGGTGAAGAGACTTGGATTNATTGCATTAATTGCATTGACAAAGGAAGTTTCAAAAAAGCCCAACAGAGACTTTGTTCTCTGGTTAAGTCTTATGAAGAGGAGTTTGGACAAGCATAGCAAGCCAGTAAGGAATATCCCTCCATGGCCTCTGCATCAGCTCCTGCTTCCTGAGCTGCTTGAGTTCCAGTCCTGACTTCCCTCAGTGATGAACAGCAATGTAGAAATGTAAGCTGAATAAACCCTTTCCTTTCCAACTTGCTTCTTGGTCATAATGTTTGTGCAGAAATATAAACCCTGACTAAGACAGATGCCACACTTTTTTTCAGCTTAAAATACAGGAAGATCAAATTGTTTAACACTGATTCTGAGAATACAGTGAGTAAATTAGGCAACTTTCTCATTTATATAGCAAAGTTAACTGCTGTTTTAAATTATTTCTATAATTTCAATTAATTTGAGGAGGTATTTTAAAAATAATACCACAGATAATTAACTCTGTTCCAGATATACTTGCAGTCTTAGGGTTTCCTTTGCTGAGAAGAGACACCATGACCAATGCAACTCTTATAAAGGACAACATTTAATTGAGACAGGCTTACAGGTTCTGAAGTTTAGTCCATTATCATCATGGGAGGAAGCATGGCAGCATTCAAGTAGGCATGGTTCTAGAAGAGCTGAGAGTTCTACATCTTATTCTGAAGGCAAACAGGAGAAGATTGACTCCCACATGGCTAGAAGGAGGGTCTCAAAGGCAAACCCACAGTAACACACTTCCTCCAACAAGGCCACACCTACTTCAACAAGGCCTAATAATGCCACTCCCTAGGCCAAGCATATACAAACCATCACACTTACTAAGCTATAACCGTTGATGAAAATAAGCAAGGCTGCCTTTAGTGTACTCCTCTTTGTAGATAGGACTCATGTAGCTCAGAAAATAGGAGTAGCATGCAATCAAGGAAATGGTGTGGTACTCAGATATGAATTTTCTGATTCCATTTTAGATGGCATCTGTGTTTGATTTGACTCTTCTCCTAATGAAGTAAGTCTTCAAAAATTGATTAAGTGTGGAAAAGCTATCCAGAGGAAACAGACAATTGTTTTTGGAAATATGAATTCCCATATAAGCTAATATTGTGTCCTGTGATAAGATGTTGCAGGAGAATGTAGAAGGAACACAGAATCTTAAGGAACACAGAAGTATCTTCTTAAGATGAAAAGCATCCCATATTTTCAATGTGCTCCCTGTCAAAAAACCTGACATTAAGAAACAAGACAATCACCACATGTAGACACTTTCGCGGATGCCAACAAATGCTTACTGACAGAAGCCTGTTATAACTGTCTCCAGTAAAGATACACCAGTGACTGACAAATACAGAGGTGGATCCTCACAGCCTACCATTGGACTGTGCACAGGGGCCCCAATGAAGGAGCTAGAGAAAGGACCCAAGGAGTTGATGGGGTTAGCAGCCCCATAGGAAGAACAACAATATGAACTAACCTGTACCCCCAGAGCTCCCAGGAACTAAATCACCATTCAAAGAGTGCACATAGTGGGACTCATGGTTCTAGCTACATATATAGCAAAGGATGGCCTAGTCAGTTATCAGTGGGAGGAGAGGCCCTTGGCCCTGTGAAGGCTCTATGCCCCAGTGTAGGGGAATGCCAGGGCCAGGAAGCAGGTGTGGGTGGGTTGGTGAGCAGGGGGAAGGGGAGGGATAGAAGGTTTTTGAAGGGGAAACCAGGAAACAGGACAACATTTGAAATGTAAATAAAGTAAATATCTAATAAAAATTTTTGAAAAAAGAAACAAGACTCTTTTTAGGGTCCTTAAGCATATCATGAAACTGAGATAAGAATTATACAGTCTTTCTTACCTTGATTTCCTGATCCCACACAGATGTTAGTCTGTGCATGTTTTCCTGGACTCTGATTTTTTTGACTGTCAAGGCTCTAACATTGGCCTTTTCTTTTACACTTGGGTTCTCTGCACAAGTAAAGACACTACTCCATAGCCAACAGTTCCCTTTATCTTTTTACTTTATGCCTCTGTTGCTCTTACCCTGACTATCACTCCATATATTATTCTTGTCTCTTTATAACCACTCCCATTAGAAAAGAAACATCTTAGAAGAGTCCTATATTTTTCTTGGTTTGCCACAGTGTCTGTAGTGCTTTCGCAAGGTGTCATATATGATCTCAAACACATATGCACTAAGTGATGCAACTGGATAACTGGAATGATTTTAGGTTCTCAGCGGCCATTTGAAATTGCTTTCTGTATATATACCTAGCTATTTCTTTGTAGCATTTAGGGTTAGAACAGCTTAGTCTGCTTTTCCAGGTCTTAGAGTTGGCAAACAAGATTTGCATTTATATGTTCATATATACCAGAAACATTTTTCCCTGTCATGTAACACACTTAAGCATCATGACACAAATGGTCAACTGGGAAAAGTAAATTTTTAGGGAATGACAGAACTGATATTGATGTTCCCATACTGAAATTTTAGTGATAAGAACTTGGGTTATTTACTTTGTCATATTTAATATAAATATAACTAATAAAATGCTTATTGAGTTCAAGTTGTTTAAGAAGTGGAAAAAGTGAAATTCACTTATTATCATATGACTAATAAAGTCATCAGATGAAATGTATCTACTGTAGTGAACATTATCACTGTTAATATATGTTGACAAGTTATGCTGTGCAATTAGTTCAAATGTATTCTCCTTTTTTTCCTTATACTTGAGGTTGAATGAAGTATCATCTATCTTAGGAATAGCCAAAAATGTTGAGACATTTAAAAAAGATTCCATTATGCTTCATTGTAAACTTCAGTGTTGGCCAAAGCTAAAATTGAAATTAGTGGTTAGACAAATTCATAGCCCAACTAGCACAATGTTTAGTACAGAGCAATTATCCAATGTTCCAGATCTGATTTAGCCCTTGCTATTCTCTAAAAATTATATGTTTATTGGCATCTCCTTTCAGAGGAAAGTTTCATACTGAAAAGTTATTTTTCCAAGAGCTGAAAATTAAGGGGAAAAGAACATGTATCTGAATTTTAGGATTGTTATCCACAAGTCTATCTCATTCCACAGAAGTAACACAGTTTTTAAAGGCCTGTCATGTTGTCCATGACACTCAGAAATAAAGAATTGAAGTTTTAATTCTGCCCCTTCTAGCAATCTTATTCTGAATCTAATATCATCACCACCAAATTTAAATGAAATGTATTATGTAGTTGTCATAGTTAGGTTTTCTATTGCTCTAACAAAATACTATGGCCATAAAGCAAGTTGGAGGGAAAAGGGATTATTTAGCTTACAATTCCACATTGCTGTTCATCACCTTAAGGAGGTGTGGACAGGAACACAAAAAAGGCAGGATCCTAGAGGTAGGAGCTGATGCAGAGACCATGGAAGGGTACTGCTTACTGGCTTGCTCAGCCTCCTTTATTACAAGAACCCAGGATCAACAGGCCAGGGATTTTACCACACACAGTAGGCAGGACCCTTCTGCACTGGTCATCAATTAAAATGCTTTACAGCTGGATCTCTTGGAGGCATTTCCTCAACTGAGGCTCCTTCTCCGATGGCTCTAGCTTGTGTCAATTTGACACACAAAACCAGCTACTACAGGAAAACATCTTTTCAAAACTGAATGTTTTTTTTTTGTGAAACTCTCTTGGTTAGAGTTGTTTTCAGATAGTGACTATTGTGAGTAAGAAATTTGTTTCCTCTGTACCCACCCAATATATCTCATAACAACTTCCCCCTTTATAAAAATGTGCTATTTACCTTTTGGTAAATAATCTAGCAGTTTAATGTCTTGATCCTCTCTAAGGTGTAGGTATACCTACCTATTAAAATTCTAAACTTCATTCCAAGGCCATTTGTACATTATATATTCCACTCGTGTGTGAAAGTTCTAATCCTTTATTTCACTATTAACACTTGGTATGACCAGTCTTTCTAGATTTAGCTATTCTACAAAGCAAGTTTTAACTTGCATCTATCATTAGAACGAGGCTCTGAAAATGTTTGACAGTGAATAATCTAGGGCTTTATATCAGCTTAACTTTTCAACATCTATTTTCTATTCATTACTTTCTTTGGTATATTGTTTCCTATATAGTGTACACTCTCCTACACATGAGAACTATAAGTTGAATATATCTTAGGTAAAATAGTGTACATTAAAGGTTTTTATTTTCTATATGTTTCTACACGTCTCTATTTTCTTCTTTGTGTTCATATTGTTACCATGCTTTATGAGTTTAACCAAATAGAACAAGTAAAATTAAAAGATTTTCAGCTTATATTTAAACCATTGTTTCATGCTGATGTATTAACTCACATTTTCATGTTGCTTTTTGTAGGTCAGCACTATATTTTACATGCACAGAAAAATTAGAACTCATAAAATTTGAAAATCACTTTTTAATTAAATTTAGTGTTTGATAAAGCAGTTTTTAAGAACTAAATTCTTATTCAGGACAAATTTAATACTGTTAATTATGATCTGTTAATTTTAGATATATATGTGGGTTTGTGTATTATGTAATTCATTTCCGGAAAAACATTCTCATTTATAATAATCATCTCTATTGCTTAGAACAAATAGATTTCTTGTTTTCAAAGTGTCAGAGATACAATCACAAATGAAAAAAAAATATTTTGATATATCTCTGTAATGCCCACACTTGGTACACACAAGAGAGAACAAAGGAATTCACTGACCATCATGTTTGGCAAAATGGCAAACTTTAGGCTCACTGACAGACTGTCTCAAAAATAATATCAACAAGCACTGGACATGGTACCACAAGCTTTTAATTCCACCACTGGAGAAGCAGAAGCAGGAGGATTTCTATGACTTAGAAGTCATCTTGGTCTACATAGCAAATACCAGAACAGCCAAATATAAATGAGAACTTGAAAACAGATCCCAGCATCAACCTCCGACCTCAGGCAGGTCTGCAGAAGTTAATAAACTCCCGCAGATGTACACCTACACCCCACAGATAGGGGGCTGGAAGAGGAGCAATTATCCACTCAATTTCTACCCACCCTTGGCATTTTTATTACCCTATTTCTTCCAATAATCCTCAGGCAAGTAATACTCAATAAAAAGGAAATGAGATATAATTTGTATGGATATAAACATATATATGATATTCATTTCAACACCCAAATCCTTAGGAGATCTTGGTGGGCTCCATTCTTAATTAGATTTAAACATTCATTCTCTTTACTATGTCCTAGCAACCTTGAATGACAATTTTAGATGCATTGTTGCTGTGGTGATTAAAATTACCATGGCTGTCTTCTAGTTCATTCTCTATAATTAAAAATTCATGAGGCTAGTAATTTATTATGAATTATATTTTCCTGCTACCACATGAATTTTTGGTAAATTTTAAATTTAATTTCTTTCTTGTTAAAATAAATGGTTGCTAGTGAATGTAACATAAATTTGTTTAATATTCCATATGTACTCTGAATTGAATATGTAAGTTTTATTTAAATAATTCTTAAAGTAAGTATTTAATACTCAAGCTATTTTCAAATAATTTTGTACATTTCTATTTACACACCTGAGACCAATTCATAACAAGCAAAAAATAAATGGTCAATGATAAGCTATATTTTATAAATTCATAATGATATATATAATTGTACCTTAAAGTCATTAAACTTTGAAAAGTAGGGAAGCTTTAATAAATTATACAAAAATAATAAGGTTAATATATACATTGCCTTTAGTCAAATAAGAAAAACAAAAATTAAAAATTAGTGTGAAGAAAAAATAAATCAGAACAAGAAGAAATGTACAATTAAGGATTAGTAATGATATATATGTATATATATATATATATATGTTTATATATGTGTATATATATATGTTTTTATATATATACATATGTGTGTGTCTTTAAACTTATTTTTTTTTGTTCTGTTTATGTCAACTACAAACAAAAAATCACATTTGATTTATCAATGTACTACCTTTGTCCTTTATTAAATCAAAGTTTGTTAAACACTATGCATATCCTAGACATCTTGATGGGTACTAGGCTTTCATAAAACAGCAGAAACATTAATGAAGTAAAATTTAAGACAAACTTATCATGTTCAAACAGTTGCTGCTTAAATATTTTAAAGTTCTTTAAATTTCGGGTTAAATGAAATTTTATTTGCAAACTTCTTAATAAAACTTCCTGTTTGGCTTATTAGTGAGCATTTTTACAATCTTTTCTTTTTTATTATATCACTCATCTTGTTTCATTATTAAAGTTAAATTTAATGTTAAAAGCCCCAATTCTAGCTGTTTTGAAGACAAGTAGGAAGCTATCTTGCTTTTATTCCTACCTCTGTACCAAGCACAAGATAGCCAATGATATGTGATCAGTATGCTGCAATTGAATGCAGGCAAATGCAGAGAGGGGAGAGAGAGAGAGAGAGAGAGAGAGAGAGAGAGAGAGA
>NC_034594.1:72398174-72458316 GCF_900095145.1 Mus pahari | reverse complement strand
GTGTGTGTGTGTGTGTGTGTGTGTGTGTGTGTGTGTGTTTATAAAAATAAGGAGAATCCAGAAACATGATAGAGAGCAATGAGGATTATATGAAAGGGTTTGAAGCAAGGAAAGGGGAAAAGATTTAATTATAATCCCAGTGAAATTAAATATTAAGGAAAAAATAATTACTGCTCTTTCAGAGGACTAAGGTTTGAATCGCAGCAGTCGTATCAGGAAAACCATAACAACCTCAAGTTCTAGAGCCTCAGGGCCACTGACCTCTGAGAACCTGCATTAGTGTGGTATACAGAAACTCAAAAAGGTACAGCAATACCCCCCGCAACAAGTGAATACAGGAAAAACTAAATCTAAAATTAGATTTAATTTAACTGTAATCCTTCACACAAGTCCAAATTATAGTCGCAATATTTGGAAATGGAACAAAAAAATAAAAGAAATTTCACAGAGTCATTCTTATTTGCTATGGGGGTGGGTTAGTGTGTCATGGACATACATATTCACAATGTCTAACAGTGCTGTGTTAGGGTTTCTATTCCTGCACAAAACATCATGAACAAGAAGCAGGTTGGGGAGGAAAGGGTTTATTCAGCTTACATTTCTACATTGCTGCTCATCATCAAAGGAAGTCAGGACTGGAATTCAAGCAGGTCGGGAAGCAGGAGCTGATGCAGAGGCAATGGAGGGATGATTCTTACTGGCTTGCATCCCCTGGCTTGCTCAGCTTGCTTTCTTATAGAACCCAGGGCCACCAGCCAAAAGATGGTCCCACCTACAATGGTCCCTCCCACCCTTGATTACTAACTGACAAAATGTCTTACAGCTCGATCTCATAAGGGCATTTACTCAGGGAAGGCTCCTTTTTCTGTGATAACTCCAGCTTGTGTCAAGTTGACACACAAAATCAGCTAGTAAAACTGCTTTGAGTTTACTTCCAAGACTTTGGAAAAAGACTTGTTTAAACAAAGCTAAAGATGTCTATCTTTGGATATCAGTTGATATCAATATCTACTTGATGATTGGGCTAGTCACCAATCTCCAAGTATAGCAGATAATTATTAGAAATCATTTGATGTGGTTTTTTTAAAAAATTTGTTTGTTTGTTTGGTTGGTTGGTTGGTTGGTTTTGTTTTGTTTTGTTTTGTTTTTAGTTTGTTTTGTTTTAGCTGGTTGTGTTTGGTTCTATTTTGAGGGTGGGGGGGATACCCAGTTTCCTGTTTCTGGCCACTCAGATAGTGTAGGGCATGGGCTTTCTTTTGTACATGGCCCTCAAATTTGACAAGTTATTTGTTGGCCACTCCCACTAATTCTGTGTCACCTGTGTCCCAGCACGTCTTGCACACCGGACAAATTCTAAGTTGAAGGATTTGTGGCTCAGTTGGGGGTCCTGGTCCCACCACTGGAAGCCTTACCTGATTGCAGAAGATGGCCACTTCTGGGTCCATATTCCCCATTATTAGAGTCTTCACTAAAGTCATCCTAGTAGAGTCTAAGCAATTTCCAGTATACTGGGTATCCGTATCTGCCACACCCATCCACCCTCAATGCCTTGGCAGAAACTGATGTGGACGTTTGCAGAGAACCACAACCAAACATTAGGCAGAGCTCTGAGAAACCCAAAGAAAAGGAGAAGGAAAGAATTTACGAAGCCGGGCATGGTGGGGCACACCTTTAATCCCAGCACTCGGGGGACAGAGGCAGGTGGATTTCCGAGTTTGAGGCCAGCCTGGTCTACAGAGTGAGTTCCAAGACAGCCAGGGCTATACAGAGAAAACCTGTCTCGAAAAACAAAACAAAAAACAAACAAACAAACAAGCAAACAGAAGAATTTAGGAGTCAAAGAGGTCAAGGACTCTGTGAGAACATAGCACAGAGTCAACTAAGCAGGACTCATAGGGACTGAGGCTGAAGCAAAATCATGGAGCTTGCACGAGTCAGCACTAGGTCCTCTGCATGTATGTTATGGTTGTATAGCTTGATATTCTGTGGGACTCCTAATAGTGGAAATTGGGGGTTTCTATGATTTTTTTTCACCTGTTCTTGGAACCCTTTTCCTCCTACTTGGTTGCCTTTCTCCAGCCTTGATATGAGGGTTATGCGCCTAGTCTTAATTATAACTTTTTATGCCATGTTGATATCCTGGGAGGCTCGTGCTCTTATGAAAAGAAGCAGAGGAGGAAAATATCTGGAGGAGAGGGTACATGGCCAGGACTAGGAGCAGTGGAAGGAGGGGAAACTGCAGTCAGTATATCGTAGATGAGAGAAGAATAAATAAAATTTTAAAAGGAAGAAATATATAGTTGAGTTGATATAAAGCAAGACAGTTTCTAAATGAGCTCTGTTATCTGATATATGAAATATTCAGGAATCACTTTTGATTTCACAAATTCATATATATATATATATATATACTGCAGTGCAATGATAATTTAATGTTAAAATATTACATTTATATTTCCATACTTTTTTATTTATGACTATACTTTCAAAGTTTTCTATAAGAAACATGTATATATACATATATATAGAAATAATTCAAATGAATGCTCATAAAAATAAACACAGAATATAACTCAGGATAAAAATATAAGCATTATTTTGAATGTATATTTAATATAAAATAGCAACATTTCATCTTGCTATTAGAATGACATAATACATATCAAATTATGTAGTATATAAAGCAGACTTTTTCTAAGATGATTGTGTATGAAATGTCATTGTACTTATCCTCTTTGTTTATTGGAGTTTGTAACTATGTTGTATTGTTTTTTAAAAAGTATCAAAAGTAAAAATTAGTACAACTTTATCAAAAATATGTTTTCAATTGCATTGATACATATTTTCTAGACAGGTTCATTATTTTATAATTTCCATATCAGGACTGCTTTTTGGAAATGTTTGTTGATTTTGATAGTAAATTTTGACTTGAATATTTGCTTGTATATAATATGACTGAATATTATTTATGTATTTGTCAGGGGAGTTTTGTACTCTCCTTATTCATATTATATCTATTCATTCTCTTTATGTATTTGTATTTATCATTATGGGTTACATGCTTTTAAAGTGCACTTTGTATATGTTATGTATGTGTATGTGTATGTGTATATGTACAGGTATTTAATCTGTGGAAGAGATTTTGAACTCAACTTGACAAATTGATATATCAGATACAAATATATCATCTGAATTTTCATTTACCCACTGAATTTCTAACCAGTAGTCTTTCCTTAAACTATGTCATTGTGTATGTAATTCAGGTAATATATTTTAGAGAGTTGGTATAAAAGATACAAGGTAAAAACCTCTTGAATAAATCAGTTTTTTTTCTCTTATGTGAGAATAACCATTTATGGCATTAAAAATAGTTGCTGCAAGTCACAATTTTTGAACCAGAATCTTGGCATTAAGAGGGAAAAAGTTCAAAGCATATCTAAGTCATTCAGAGTTCACCAAGCCCTTTGCATTTCCAATCTGAACCACATCATATTTATTGGCCATAATGACTGTGAATCACAACAAACTCAGGGACCTTCTGGAAAGGCAAACTATCCCCCATTAATAATGCAGCAGTTAACATTAAAGTACTGTCACCATGGTAGTTTATGGTATGATAAATATGTTAAAAGTGCTTTGCAATACAACCACGAGAGTGTGCTTGGCCATAAGTATATTTTACAAACCAATGAAAAATGGGAATAAAATGGGGAGGAAGACAGCTTTCTTTCATGGAGGTGAAACAGGAGGAAATGTGGTAATGCTAATGCAACACTCTACATGTTTTTTTGTGCATGGGGATGATTGCATGTGTGCATGATATGCATCTGTTGAATTAATTTGAATCTGACCCTATGTATTTATGTGTGACCTAAGTCTGTATGTGCTTATGTGTGAATGCACATGAATGAAAATGTAAATGTGCTTGAACTTTCTGGTTTTCAGTTTAAGTAATAATAACACAGTCAATAGGTGTAAGATGTCTAGAAAGTATTTGTGGTCAGGATATTTGTGGTCAATCTTTGAGAAAAAATATAGAAGTCCAAAATTTTAATGTCCCTTATCATTACAAACCCTTCAAGATCTCTATTAATTCTTTATAACAGTTGATGTACTAGTTTATACTTTTCTATTGGTATACCGTAAATAACAAAGTTTGGATGTAGTAAGTGGTGAGTATGTATTGTGTCATGGTCTATAAGCATCAGGAGTCCTGGCATAGTTAGACTGGGTACTCTGATCAGGGACTTATTGGGCTGTCTAAAAGTAGACTGTATTAGCTTCAGTGATTAAGGAAAACTGCTTTCAAGGTCACTAGGATGTATTCCCTTCATACTTTGAGATTATTGTGCCTTCTATATATTAGCCACCTCATGGTCCAAATTCCAGGATAATGTGTGTCATCAATACACTGTCATGTCCCTCAACGTACACAGCTTATATAACTCATTCTTCAAGGCCCACAGAAAATCCCTTTAATTTCATTAAGGACTGGGTTGTTCATGAAGGGACTTCCTCTGATTATTAAGACCCATGAAGATAATTTTTGTGAATGATTTGACTTAGTGAGATTAAATATAATTTAATCTGGAAAGTATTTAGCCTTGTCATGAAATATGGACTCATTACAGAAATGATATCTGATCATAATCATGAGCTCCTACCACTCTTCAGATTGGCAATATCTAGATTTGGAGTTTGTTCACCAAGCAAATCAGGGTTTAGAACTCAGTCTCATCCCAGTATCTAAGCTTTGTACCATTTTACCAAGTTCCTGTCTCCAATTACCAAGATCAGAATTTGTTAAGGAAAGGATTACTTATGACATATTCTTATACTTCTTTTGCATTACATTTTTCTTTGTTTTAATTCAGAACTTCCTACTGTACTGGGCCTGTATAAACTGAAAAGCAAGCAATTTATAGAGCTGTGGGCAGAAGTCTAGCTGTCCCAATAGTCCCTTGGTACTTTTGCACATTTCAGTATGTTAAAGCATCATGAACAAGGGAGAGTAAATGCATAGAGAGAATGGAACCAGAATGCAATGCTCTTAGTGTGTTTATGCTTTTAGAAATATTTTTCACTTTTCTTTTCCACTCCTCTTGACTGTCAAGA
This sequence comes from Mus pahari, assembly GCF_900095145.1. Lineage (NCBI taxonomy): Eukaryota > Metazoa > Chordata > Mammalia > Rodentia > Muridae > Mus > Mus pahari. The sequence goes on along the minus strand of NC_034594.1, from coordinate 72,453,201 downwards.
GAAATCTGTTGTTGTTTATTTTTGAGACAGAATTTTAATTACAACATCTTCCCCTTGTATTTCCCTTCTACAAACCCTCCTGAATACACCTGTCTTCTCTTCTTCATACAGTCTCATTTCTCATTAGCATATATGTATTTGTTCATATGTTTATTATATGTATATAAACACACACTCATGTATGTCTGTGTGTGTATGTCTGTGTGTGTCTGTGTGTGTGTGTGTGTGTGTGTGTGTGTGTGTGTGTCCCTAAATACAACTTGTTGAGTTCATACAATGTTAACTATGTCTATTCTCAGGGTATTCTCTCTCTTAGGAAAGACTACCTTTGTTGCCCTCAGCTGCACTCTATTATCTTTAGTTCCTTGTATAGGGTGGAGGCCGCAGAACCTTTTCCTTTTTCGTGCTCATTGGTATCATCCTTGTTGTTCTTTTCTTTTGGCAGTCATGTTGGGAAGACTTTAATCTACATAGACACTCTGTTATAGCTAAAGCAATAAACTATAGAGTAGAATGTTAGGCAAGAAAGTCACAACTCCATAGCAAACTCTTCTCTATGTAGTGGTTCCTGTCTACGTGTAGTCTCCCATACTGTCTAATTTGACATAACAAAACTTTCATAAACCTATTGCATGCTGTATATCATTCATATTTCACAATATGCATGCAATACCATGTTTCTTCATTGTAGCCACTGAGAGAAACTTACTGGCTTAAACCATAGCTCATGTTTTCAAGCCACAAGAAACCGGAAGCCTGACACCATGGAATCAGCAGAACAACATCTCCTTTTAAGGAAATGCCTCCTCTTTTTATACATCCTCACCAACACCTGCTCTCACCTGCATTTTTTATCTTAGCCATTGTAATTGGTGTGATATGGAATATCAGGGTCATTTTGATTTGCATTTCCCTGATGACTAAATATTTTGAACATTTCTTTCCTTAAGTGCTTCTCAGACATTTGAGATTCCTCAGTTGAGAATTCTCTGTTCAACTCTGTACCCCATTTTTAATAGGGTTATTTGGTTCTCTGGGGTTTAGCTTCTTGAGTTCTTTGTATATTTTGCATATTGCCTGCTCTCTGCCAGCAGGTCTAGGCTGAGAGGAGAGAATTGGGTCTCTCTAAGGGGTGAAACAGGATGGTGAGTGTCACAGCTCAGATCTCCTGCAGTCTGGAGAAAAACCACCCTGAGCTGGGAGACTGTCAAAGCAGGAACTTGATTGTATCAATCTTTTGTTTATAGAGAGCTGAGAGAGAAGGTGGGGTTTTTTGCTAAGGTGAGATGACATAGGAGGAGAGGAAGGATGACTAAGGGTATCAGTTGACTGACAGAGCCAACAAAGTTATTCTATGTCAGCAGTTGCTAAGCAGCGACTGGCTTAAGCAGGTCATGCTGAGTCACTCCAGTAAGGAAGTGACTGAGACAGTTTTCAAAACTCAAGCCAGGCTCCAGTTTGTCCTCAAGGCCCAAACTGTTGGGGTCTCCCACCTCCTTGTTGCTGCCAAGCCTACCTTGCTGTTACACTAATCACTCTCCTTCAAAACACCAGCCCCCTACAGGCGCTGAGACCCACTAGAGAGTTGCTATGTCTCCACCNCCTACNNAGAGGACNCCCCNATCTCCCAGAATGCAGCATCCTNGGACTGCCTACGCCAACAGACACTCATCCCTGCCTCNATCCTTGGACCCACCTACGATCGGACCTCTGCCTACAACTTCAAAGACTGAGGAGGGGGCTGGGAATTTTTCCATGTTATTTAAATAGAGTTCGGTTATTAAACTTTGAGCCTTGATCAGTAGAAATTGTCTAGGCTTCATTTTCCTTTTGCAGCCTATTCCCTTTTAGGATATTTCCGCCCTTCAGGACGAACCTAGACCAGAGTGTTTCCGCGGGCAGGAACACTCACCAAACCAGGGCCAAGTAGGGCCCAACAGCATATTATTCTTTGATTAGATGTAGAGTTGGTAAAGATGTTTTCCCAATCTGTGGAATGGGGTTTTGTCCTATTGCCTTTGCCTTACAGAAACTTTGTAGTTTTATGAGGTCCCATTTGTCATTTGTTGATCTTAGAGCATGAGCCATTGGTGATTTTTTCAGGAAATTTTCTCCTTTGTCAATGTGTTCGAGGCTCTTCCCCACTTTCTCTTCTATTAGATTCCATGTATCTGGTTTTATGTGGAGGTCCTTGATCCACTTGGACTTGAACTTTGTACAGTGCTTCCGATCCTTACTGTGACTCTAGGTAATCCTCTCTGCTCTAGTCCACCTCTTATAAAGATACTTGTGAGGTATCTTTATACTATGTATAAAGCCTACCTAAATAACAGAATGCTTATCTCAAGTTTTCTAAATGAGTTTCATTTGCAAAGGAAATTTTTAAAAGAAGATACTATGCACAGATTATGTAAGTTACAAGAAAGCCTCAATAGTGTTTGAAGAGCCAAGGTACAAGCCATTACAAGTACAAATCTATATTGAAGTGTATTCTTATTGCAGTTTCACAGGAGTAGAGTCCATGTCTCAGAAATACTCCCCAACCTCCTGCCCAGGACCTCAAGCACTTGTAAGTCTAGCAGGATGGGAGAGAGTGAAGTGACACCCACATTTCTGGCTTCCATCCCATACCCTGACTGTACACTATTCTTTGGCAGAATCTACCATTCCTACAGTTGCAGGAAAATCTCAATTCAGAAGAGTGTTTTACACATTTTTCCTTATATGAGCTTAACCTGACTTTCTAAGCCTGTCAAAAATCATTTCTCCTGGTGAAAATTAGCATGAGCGTGGGAGTGAGAAATGAATTGCTTTAAATTTGAGGATGTCAAACGGAGGGTCAAGTCATGCCTGTCTTGGTTCTTTAATTAGAAGATGTCAGAATTCTGTGCTAGGAATCAAAAAGCAGGATGAATCATCCGACTTGGTGCTGTGATATTTGGTGGTTTTGTTGTTGACCCTTTGGGCTGCACATTACAGTCATCAGAGACATCAAGAAAGAAAGAGCTTGAGATGCTGCATGGAGGCCCATTGTCCCCATTTCATCACCAATTCCATTGTCTTAACTTCCCACCTGGCCTCAACTTTCTTTACATACAGGCTGCTACCTTGGCAACGTGGAAACTGGTCAACTCCTCTCAAATCATACATATAAAGTTTGAGTTCCCAAATCAAAAGGGCAAATTGACCCCAAATCATAATCTTTTTGCATAAGCGTAGGATGGCAAAAGTAGAAAAATGCCATGCAGATAGAATAAAAGAGCATAGAAAAATCTCCTTCAGGCTAAGCAAAAATGTACATAGGGAAGATACTACATTTTGTGCTTAGATGTATATCTTTTCCCAAGTACATAATTGGTATATAAAATTATTCCAAAGGTTCTGAAAAGGTGAACTGCTTTTTGAATTTTGATTTCCAGCATTTTGAATAAGGAGCACAAAAGCTATATTTTCTGCTAATCAGAATGAATTGCATAAATTTAAAAATTTTATGCATAGCAAAGAAACTATCAACAGATCAAATAGTTCATGGAATTGGAGCAAATATTTTCAGCTATATTTGAGATAGTATATTCATATCTGGTATTTATAAGGAACTAAAAATAGAAAAGGAAAAANAAATTAAACACAGGGAAACCAAAACTGTCAATCAATAAATAAACCAATGACATATAGTTTTCAAAAGAAGAAGCACAGTTGCTCAGAAAGTACTGTTAAGCATTCATCATCTTTGAGCATCAGGAAAGCACAAAATAAAACCACTTTGAAATACCACCTCACCACAATCAGAAAGACTAACATTGTTGGGTCTGACAATAAAGGCTTAGAAGGGTACAGAGGCTATAAAGAAGGAATCCATAGTCACTGCTTGTAAGAGGACAAAATAGTACAGATGTTATGGAAATGGTATCTATCATATGACACAAGTGTACCACTTTGAGACATATTCTACAATGACCATCCATGTTTACTGTTGCCCTGTCCACAAAAGCAAAGGCACTCTGGATCAGTCTACAGGTCCATTAATGGATGAATGGATAATAAACATACTGTAGGTTTATTGAAATAAGTCTGACTCCTTTCTAAAAAAATGAAATTTCTGCAATAAATGAAGGAATTTACAATGTTTAGTATTCAACAAGATGACAGAAAATCTTTTGATGTACTGTTTTCTGAAGATCCTACATTTATTAAACACATGCATGTACATACAAGGGTATAAAAGCGAGTAAAGCCTAAAAAACCTGAAAGGAAATGAAGAGTGGCCAAGAAGAGACTGCAGGGTGGCAACTCAAAACAAAACCTCTTGACTTCTAAGAAGGAACAAAGTATCCACACTTTGGTAAACCTTATTGATTTTCATGTGTTTTGCAAATTGTATCTTGGTATTCTAAGTTTCTGGGCTAATATCCTCTTATCAGTGAGTGCATATCATGTGTGTTCTTTTGAGATTGGGTTACCTCACTCAGGATGATATCCTCCAGATACATCAATTTGCCCAAAAATTTCATAAATTCATTGTTTTTTATAGCTGAGTAGTACTCCATTGTGTAAATGTACCACATTTTCTGTATCCATTCCTCTGTTGAGGGACATCTGGGTTCTTTCCAGCTTCTGGCTATTATAAATANGGCNGNTATGAACATAGTGGAGCATGTGTNCTTATTACCAGTTGGAACATCTTCTGGGTATATGCCCAGGAGAGGTATTGCTGGGTCTTCCAGTAGTACTATGTCCAAGACTGCCCCACCAGGGTATCCATCCCATAAGCAACTACCAAACCCAGACACTATTGCATATGCCAGCAAGATTTTGCTGACAGGACCCTGATATAGCTGTCTCTTGTGAGACTATGCCAGCGCCTGGCAAATACAGAAGTGGATGCTCACAATCATCTATTGGATCGAACACAGTGCCCCCAATGAAGGAGCTAGAGAAAGTACCCAAGGAGCTAAAGGGGTCTGCAACCCTATAGGAAGACAACAATATGAACTAACAAGTACCCCAAGAGCTTGTATGTCTATTTGCACATGTAGCAAAAGATGACCTAGTCGGCCATCACTGGGAGGAGAGGCCCTTGGTCTTGCGAAGATTATATGCCCCAGTACAGGGGAATGCTAAGGCCAGGAAGCAGAAGTGGGTGGGTTTGGGAGCAGGGCTGGGGGAGAGTATAGGCTACTTTCAGGATAGCATTTGAAATGTAAACAAAGAAAATATCTAATAAAAATATGAAAAAAAACCCTCTTGACTTGAACCTATAAAGGGACGTGGGTTGTAGGAGGAAGTGAGAAGATGGAAGATTTTAATAAACAGCATTTCCCCCAAAACTGTCATAAAGACTTAAAATTTTACACTAATTTTAAAATTAAAAAGAAAATGAATTCTATTCCTAAGAAGATTTCATTCAGATTAATTAATGTCTCCTCCACAACCCATGTAACCAGAAACCTCACCGTTGAATTTATATTTAATGTATTTTATAATAATTCCATAAAATAAGTATAAAAGTCAATATATATAAATATAATATAGTGCAAAAAATTAGGTTAGGTTAACAGCTTATATTTATGTGCTAGCCTGAAATGATTACCATCTCTTGACTGAGAGCATCCATACATCATCTGGCAAAATGTGAGGTTAAAGCACCTATTTTTGATAGGAAAAAAAGAAGTATGCTTTGTAATGTCAAGTAAAAGAAAATAACAGAAGATTTAACTGAAAAAATTTTCAAGTATATAATATCATCTTATCAGCAAGTTTTTTTTTATTTTTATTTTTTATAAAAACTACAGCAAGAATTCTGTTGTTTTGTAACCCTTGACAATCTCTGCCAATGCCACTGAGATATCAGATGATCAGTGTTTCTGGAGACATCTATGTCAGCCTCACCCTCTGCCATGAAAACCTGCCAAGGCTCAGAGAATATTTCGGAAGAGAAGATAGAAATAATGTCTGAGCCAAAGAATGTAGAGGTGTTCTGTGAAATTCTATCTCCTGGGCATGATATGGCTGTCACAATGATGAATTCATAGCATGTGAGATTACCTGCACAAGATCAGCACAACACTGAGTCAGTTATCACTAGCATGGAAGAGAGAGGCTCCTGAAGCTTGTCTCTATTCTGGATTGTTAAGACGGCTGATGGAACCTGGAGAAGGGACAGTCCTTTTACTTTAGAGTTGGGGCTACTGGTAGATGGTCTCTGGGACAATAGATGGCCCTGTACCCGTCTACATATGAGTGGTTCTAACTGGACTCAGTCAATACATATGAATATAGCATGAGAGGACATGAAACTGACGGAATTGTCCAGGGGAAGTTGGTGCGGGAAACAGATAAATATGATCAGCACACATTGTATATGTGTATGTAATTCCCAACATTTTCAAAAAATAACAATTTAAAGTTAAATTAAAATATATGTGGAATGAATATATATGTTTATATAATCACACACACACACACACACACACACACACACACACACATATACATATATGGAAATGTGCTGCTTCCAAGATGGGCCCTAGATATGTGTTTGCTAGTCTCTCATTCCCCTCAGCCTTTAATTTCCAGATGGAGTTCACACTTTCTCTCAGTGAATGCTCATCAACCAGCTCCAGGGAACTTAAACTCTCAGACATTTACTTCACTGGGTAAAGTAGTTAAGTTGTCACTAAGTGTGAGAGCCTATCTAAGAGAAGTGCAGGGGTTCTTAGTGAGCTTACAAAGCACTTTAAATGTATTTAAATTTGGATGATTAGTGGAGTTGTCCAGGGACCACAGGGACTTCTGTTGAGTGGGAAAGAAAAAAGACTGGCCTGCTGTTTTCCACAGATAGCTCACACTTAAAACACAAAGTAATTAAATGTTTTAATTTTGATCCCTGTGGTGCCTCTCCTTTAGAGAGCACAGCAGGGAGGGGGAGCATAATTGGCACCATTTGGAAGGTTGAGTGCCTAGGGTTGTAGCAAGTCTTTGTTTGTTGCTAAAAAATGACAGTTTTTTTTTCCTTTTTAGTTTAATATCTTGCTATACTTAGCTGTAGTTCCTTCCAGCTGTAATTACTGAGCAGAAAGAATGTCCTGCCTCACCTTCAAAGAACAACCTGAAAGTGTGTTTGTCATCTGGAAACAGGTCACTGTGTTCACCTATGCAGCAACCATGGCTGAAAAGATTTTGTTTTGCTTGGTTTCACTTTAGGTATGTTTCTTTTTTTTAATCTAATATAATGTTGGGCCGATACAAAGTTACAAATGTTTTTTTTTTTTTTTTTCTAGCTTTATTTTATCCTAAAATACACCGAGGTTTGTATTCATGAGTAATACCCAAGGTTCTTTATGGTTTCTCTGATGTCCTCACTAGGTAGACCTTTGATCCAAGCTCGAGTTCCAGAAAACAGTAAAAAGCAGAATATTTGATTTTGGTTTTTACAATAATAGTAATGATAAAAAATTCATTAAGAAGATCATGTGCCCTCAAACTTTATCCTAAAGCAATGCCTGTATATTTGTGATTTTGTTCGTTTCCTTCCCAAAAGCTTGGTCAGGCTAGACTATCATGTTGTCGATGTCCCCTATAATTCTTTGGAGATTTTATAATTGATTAATACATTATTTTTATTTTCTTCAAGTTCTACAACCATAAACATCTGTCTCTACAATGAGTACTTCAAAGATGCACAGTGCATATAGAATAGGTCAAATTGCATTTTTAATATTTTTTTAAATGTATTATTATATTTTGTACAAGTTAGCATATCCGTCTTGTCTTGTGGTAGACATGCAGAAGTCAGAGGACAGCACTGTGAGTTGGTTCTAGTCTATCTTTTTTGTGAGTTGTAAGCATTGTTTCAAACAGTCAGGCTTAGATAACAAGCACTTTTACTGGTCTAACCACCTCACAAGTCTGTGATTTAATATTTATATTAGTGTACTTCTATTTGATTTCTTCAGTTCTGAATTATTTCTCTATTACTGTGTCTGTTAAGTGGCATTAAACTAAAAGAATTAAAAACCTTGACTTTAGACCTCACTGAATTTTGTCTCATGTGTCCTAGATACACACCGAGTATATGTTTTCCTCAGTTATTTGGCAGAATAGTCATAAACTACAGAAAGAATATAGGCACACAGTGTGGCTAAAGTGGCTTAATGATTATGCTCATCATGAGACTGTGACACAGAGTCATCAGGGCTAGTCACTCTGAACCATCAGGAATGAGAGGTCTTCTCAGTCTGTATTTGGAGGCTACCATTACCAGAGCCAAATCTGTGACAATACAGAGTCTGCTTTTGTTACAAAGTATTGGCTATTTACTTAGATCTTCAAATGCCAAAGAAGCAGCTACAAATAGAAGTGTTTGATATCTCCCAGTTCCTATTATGTGTGTCTTGTTTGGTTTAAATGTTTGGCTTAGATTCCTGCTTAATAACTCATATCTGGGTGACTGTTATTTAAGGGGTGTTTTTCAAAAAGCTGGTTAAATTCCCTTTCAAAGTGAAAACCACCAAAGGTGTCTATGTTATTTTCAACAGATTTCCAAATGTCAACATTCTACACTCCTTGGAGTAGAGAGTTGTGTCTAGAGTATTTAGTAATCGTCATAAACCCTCCAAAGCTTGCATGTAGATCATCCTGTGATGAAACTGTTTCCTCCAAGCTGGAATAGTCCTATCATGGAAATTGAACTGATCCTTTTCCAAAATTATAGAACTGAGTAATATCTTTAAAATGCAAATAAATAAACCCAAGTGGTGACTCTGCATGCCCTGCCCATCCTTCCATGACAATTTTCTTAACTCTGGAAAACAGAAACAAAGAAAATTAGTTGTTCAGAAAATACTTAAATTAAGAGACAGTGGCTCAGTAGGTAAAAATGTTTGTTATGCAAGCCTGATCAACTGAATCCAGAACCCCTGAAGTCATTTAAGAAGTCAGACAGGTGAGTGTCAGCAATCTCAGCATCTTGTGGAGGGAAGGGAGGTAGGGATAAAGGATCACCCAGCATGCTACAGGTCAGCTAACCTTCAGTATGCAGTGCACCAGCAAGAGACAAGAGGAAGCCTGGCTCAAACAAGGAGGAAGGCAAGAATTCCCCAGTGCTGTATACTGACTCATATGCATACCTGTAGTCGCAACACATACATGCATGTGTGTATATCCAGAAATCATATCAATGCACAAAAATAAAATACTTAAGCAAGTCACACTAAAAATGAATATTCACTAGAAGAGACTCACAAAGACAGGAGAGGATTCAGTTCTAGTATAATATCAGTTTACCTGATAACAAAAATAAATGAGAACAAGAAAGAAACAAAGCCAGCAAAGCAAAATCAATGATTGCAACAATTTGGACACCCACCAGGAGTGCATAAGTGTTCCTCCTTCCCCATATCCACAGGCAGCACCTGCTCCTAATGGAGTAAAATGAAATTTCAAAGGACCTTTAGTTTCTATTTCCCTAATGGTTGAAGATATTAAATACATTTTTAAATGTTTCTCAACCATTCATATGTCACCCTTTCAGGATTCTGGGTTTAGTTTCCCATTTTCATGTTTTATTGGATGTTTTGTTTTATTTTGTTCTTTTCTTATTTTTTTCCTCTAAAGGTAGTAGACAGTTGGAATGAACTCACAGTAATTATGTCACATGAGCAGACTTGTTCTGCTCAAACCAGACAACAAAGAGTCAAGGGAAGGATGTGGCCACAAAACCTCATCAGGAGCTGGGGAGATACTGACATTTGATAGCTGCTGGGATAAGGAAAGTCTGGCTTTAATGATGTGATTCTTGGTAGATGCAGAAGAGTCCAGAGCAGCAGAGCAGTGCAAATAGGGCTGGATGAAAATCAGAAAGAAAATGAGGAAGGAGACACAGTGAAGTGAGGAAGTTGGGCTGACAGGGAAGGAAGAGTATGGGGTGAACAACAGAGAAGTGGGGACGAGAGGTGGTTGTTAGCAAGACTCATTGTGTTAAATTCTTAACTATACAAGAAAAAAACATTTAAAACAGAATTAGTAAAATGAAAGGATACACTTATTTGTATTAATAAAAGACCTGTATGTAAATGGATTATATTCACCGATCAGGAACCATAGGCATACTGGAGAAACTTAAAAATTTTAAAAATAAAAACCTCCTATTGTATCCTGTTGACAAGAAACCAAATTCATTGCTATTGGTAGATATGATGGCTTGTATATGCTTGGCCCAAGGAGTGGCACTATTTGGAGGTGTGGCATTGTTGGAATAGGTGTGGCCTTGTTCAAGTAGGTAAAGTGGGCACAGGCTTTTAGACCCTTCCCCTAGCTGCCTGGAAGCCAGTATTCTGCTAGCAGCCTTCAGATGAAGATGTAAAACTCTCAGCTCCTCTTCAATCATGCCTGACTGAATGCTGCCATATTCCTGCCTTGATGGTAATGGACTGAATCTTTGAATATGTAAGTCATCCACAATTAAATGTTGGCCTTATAAGAGTAGACTTGGTCATGGTGACTGTTCAAAGCAGTAAAACCCTAAGATACTACACATGACTGAAAACTAAAGGGTTGGAAAAACATAGAGAGTTTAAAAACACACACACACACAAGTAAATGGGAAGATCTATACTAATATAAGGTGAAGCATACTAAATTTTAAAATATAAGAAAATGAGATCAATTATCCATTGTAATAAAAGAATATATAGCATTTCACTTTAACAAGAATTCATAGTAATTATTGATATGTATACACAATACATGAAACCACAAAAATTTCACAGAAATTTTAAGAAGTAATGGAGCAGGGGTGGTAGTCATGTCTTTAATCACAGTACTTGAGAGGCAGAGGTAAGTGGATCTGAGTTTGATGTCAATCGGGTCTACAGAATGAGTTGAAGGTCAGTGAAGCATACACAGAGAAACCCTGTCTCTAAAACCAAAAGTCAAGAAGAGGAAGAGGAGGAGGAGGAGGAAGAAGAGAAGGAGGAGGAGGAAGAGAAGGAGGAGGAGGAAGAGAAAGAGGAGAAGGAGGAAGAGGAGGAAAAGAAGAAAAAGAAAATAAAGAAAAGAGAAAAAGCAAGAAGGAAAGAAGAGAGAAATAATGGAAAGCTTGCTATGATGGCATACATCTGTAATCCCAATACTTGAGAGGTAATAGATCCTATTACAACAAAAGTTTTCTCATCTATGCCCTCATTCTCCTCCATAGACAAATTACCTATCACAGATGATATATATATATATAAGATCTGACAGTAATTTTTGCTTTGTTACTGTTTAAGTCCTTGGAAAATATGAATGTTCTTTGTTGGTGCATTATAAAATGGAAGAGCCATTGGACACACCTCAGTAGTACTGCAAAATAGTGTGTATGAATGTCAGCATAAACAGACTCCATGTTGTGCAGGTTTGGATGGGAAATACCCTTTATAAACACGAGTTTGAGTGTTCCTCAATTGCTGATCCTGTTTGGGGGCAGTTTCAGGTGGGACAACTTTGTTGGAGGAAATGTTTTCCTGAGGACAGTCTTTGATACAGAAAGCGCCACCCTGCTCCCAGGTCACTCTCTCTGCTTGAAGCCACGGTTGAAGCTATAAGCTCTCAGTTTCATGCTTTGTCCAGCATGCCTGCTTCTTACTGCCAATCTTGCCAACCATGACGGAATCTTATCCCTTTGGAACCATTACCTTATATAAACCCTTTCTTCATCAAAATTTTACAGTATTTTATCACATCAACAGAAAGGTAACTAATATACCAATAAGTTAACTTTTAGTAAAGTAATTAAGATGAAAAGAAGTATCTATATTCTATATACATTATATTCCCAGTATTTATTTTAATAAAGCTGGTAAAAGCCACTAAAGTGAAAGCAAACTGAGTGAATGCTGCAAAGTGATTATTTTCATGACCTAACAGTGATATGTGTACAAGAGGATAAAAATGCTAATTGCCTTCTTTTAACCATTGTATGATGCATATACTTATAAAAATGTCATTTTGTGTAGGATGAATAGGCAAAAAGTCATTTTTCAATTTTTCATTAATATTTTAACTTTGCTTTCATATTTTAATGTTTCTTTACTATTTAAATGAAATACTTATACATTGCTAATATGTTTGTGTCTTGTATTAAGTAAAATAATATACTCAAAAAACTTCAGACTTTATTACCAACTTTTATGAAACTTCAGTATTAGGACAATACATAAAGTCTGTGATAGTAGTGCCCAGGGCTCAGGGAAAGAAGACAAGGTGAGAAGTAACTCATAAAAGTCAAAGGATTGGCTTAGAATGCTTTTTATAAAGCTTTGAAATGGGATTGTAGTAATATTTTACAATCATAGACTCTGCACATTGAATAATTTAATCTCATCATATATTAATTATACTTCAGTACCACATATTAAAAAATTAAATGAAAAAATGTAAATCTTAATTGAACTATAGTACTGAACATGAAAATATTTTAAGAATAGTTGAACAATCTACTCCCAAAGATATATTTATAAAAAAAACCTAAAAATATATATTTATATTTTATGTGTATATAAATATATATGGCATTATATATTTATTACATTATATATATTATTTATAGATTCTCATGAGAATCATACTAGACAAATTAAATAAGGCTACAAGTATGCTTCAGTAGACTATTAAAAGTAAAATTGTACTTTGTGTCTTCCCTACCAAAATAAAATAAAACGATAATGTGGAAGTACATAAAAACATTGATCAATTAAATAGATTTTAAATAAAGTATAAAGTTACTAATCACGAATGAAATAATACAATAGATCAGAAGTTGTAAAGAAGCAGGAGCAAAGTTACGAGCAATGCTCAGGGCAGTAAAGGCATCAAAAGGAAAATGACCTCAAGCAGCCTATGAACATGCCTCAAAGATGCAAAAAGAAAAATCTCAAGTCCATATCGCCTAGAAAAAAGAAATTATAAAAATCAAAGCATAAATAAAGAATAACTAGGAAACATCTTACGAGTACATCCAGATTAGAAGAGAAAATGTTTAGTTATTCAGTTTGGAAATTATATAATTTTCAACATATAAAAACCTAATACACTCAAACAAAATCTATTTGTCTTATAAACAAATATAAGTGAAGTTACAAGATACAAATTCAACCTGAATTAGTAGCAATTCTAGAGATGAAAATGGATCTTTCTGTGAAAGAAATTGAGAAAGCAGTTTGATTTATACTAGTTAGAAAAGGAATAAACATTTAATAACAAAATTTAAGCCAGGTAGCAAAGTACCTTGGCAATGAAAATGACAGAACACTATTGAAATAAATTGCCCAGGACACAAAGGAAAACAAAGATATACCTTGCTCATGAATCAGAATAATTCCAAACAAATAGACTGCTCAAAGAAATCTGGGAAGTCAATGCAATTCATCAAAACACTGAACTTTCACAATAGAAAACTGAATCAAAACTCATCAAAGATCTAATGTGAAACCTGAAATGCTGAATCTGCTGAAGGAAAACAGAGTCAGTACCAATTACAGGTGTAGGACAGGACTTACTGAATGGAACTTGATATGCCCCCAAATTAAGGCCAACAATAAACAAGAGGACATCACAAAATTAAAAAGCCTCTGGGAAGCAAAAGAAACAGGCAAATGGATGAAAAGCAAGGCTGTAAAGTGGGAGAGAATTTTTGTCAGCTATACAACTGACAAAAACTTAATATCCAGAATATGCAAAGAACTCAAAAAAAAAAAAAAAAGTCCCATTCCTAGAGAACAACTAAAAGTATCTCAAAAATGTTCATCACTAGCAATTAGGTAAATGCAAAACAAAATAATTTTGAGATTTAAACCTCCCTTAGTCGGAACGGCCATGATCAAAGGAACAATAGAACAATAGACAACAAATGCTGGAAGGGACATGGTAAGTTAAAGCAAAGGATGTGCTCATCCATGATACACACACACACACACACACACACACACACACACACACACACACCACACGCACACATGTGACATATAGAGGCACATGCACAAGTATGCATGTGCACATACACAAACTACATGCACACATACCAATCTGCCTTCAGGTCCTGGGCTCAGGATGAGAGACCAGGAGACCGGGGATGCTGGTGGACTTCACGTCTCAAAAGAAAGAAAAAAAATCTAAAGGTAGGAGCAAATGCATCAGAGAAAACAAAATGCTAATGTCAAATATCTTCGTTAATGAAAACAGTGAATCAATACCCACTTCCAATGAATCTACAAAACAGAGTTCTAATGTCAGTGTAAATGCAAAAATAAATAAGTTTCTGCTACTGAACAAAGAAACAGAGAAATAATGTACTCCTCATTGCTATGCCAAAGTTTTATTGAGACAATCAGGTCACAGGGTTGCCCCTCCTCTTTCTCTATTGTGTCATGTATGAATTCCTAGGGTTCTGTTGTTTTATTCATACATAATTCACTAACCAATTAACTGATACACATTAACTGACTATTGATACAATGTCTCATGGACTCCTAGGACAAATGAAAGTTCTTATGCACACACCAGAATCTGAATTAAGTCTATCAGTTCTTCTCACACAGTTTCCATACTTGATCTTCTCTTTACCCATGACTTTCCTTTACTCATACCTCTACACGGGGTTAGTAAGTTTCTAATTATATAATATTTATATAAAATTATATAATACTATTTATTATATAATTATATTATATAGTGCTAATTTGATAATTATGGGAATGGTCACCTACTGTAGAAGCAAGTTCGTATCACCATAAATCACACCCAATAATGTCTAGTGACAAAATACTTAGGATTTGCTATACACAGTTGTTTTCTGTGTATTCACCGAAATCAAGTGATTTCCAATTCTTTTGACAACAAAATTTCATCTTTTGCTTTTGCTCTCATGTCCTAAAACAGTACCTTCCTGTGTTTGTTGAAACTAAGTGAACTGAATTGAAATGTTTAAAACTTCTATTTCAAACTTGTTCTACTCAAACTGTAAGCTAGCTGGAAACTTACTAAGAATTCCCTGTTTGGGATTTCTTGTTTCTGGCTCGGGCTCTTTGAATGCATTCCAGCAAAATCCTCTTTAGCTTGTATACAGAAGCTTAATACAAGAACAGAGGTTTAAATATAGAAAACAATAGCCCTTTGGATTTGGTTTCCTGAATTCTTTTAATAGTTTCAAGTGAAAGAAGATCTTGACAGGAGGATACCAGATACAATGGTGTTTGCCCAAGCAAAATGAACATATAAATTACAAATTTATCATCTCAGAAATGCTATTGATTTGGATAAAATATGTTTTTAAACTTAATTTTTGTTCATAATATGTGAGTTGGTAAATGGCAAATCTAAAGATATTTACAAGCTAAATAATTATTCTGATCTTCCAGGGTGGTTATCAATACCCACCATCAACTTGTTTAGGAACAGAAAAATAATCTTTAAAAATTACCTTGACACGTAAAGCTTCTGTATTATCACCTCCTATTCTGGCAAGTTTTCTAGATCTGTAATTGACATAATGGCAAGAGTGGATAACAACAGAGAACCTGGAACTGCCACAGGGGTAATGACATTGTCGTGGGATGAGAGCTGATCCTCCAAGTTGTATATCATTCTCAAAATTATGTCTCACAACCAGGCCAAATTAAGAGATTGTTAAGAATTAATTATGTCAAAGTGAGGCAAAAGAAAACTATGCACTCAGTTTTACAAATGTTATTGCTATTACATATGTAAGCATACATAAGATATATCATTAAGGTTATATACTAACAAATGTATATGTTATCAAAGTGATTCATATTATAATAAAACAGAAAAACAAGATTTGCGACATCTGCTTTTTACAGCTCTAGACTTTAAAAAGCAAAACACGGCCTTGCAGCTGGAATCTGCAATCAAGGCACTTGGGCACTCAGAAACCTTAAACAGGAGGTCACTGCAAGTGTCAGCCCAGCAGAGCAATGTAGAGACATACCATTGAGATGGGGAGCGGTAGAGTGTATGGGGAGTAGACAGAGAACTAGAAAGTATTAAAGAAGCTGGGTGTGGTGGTGCACGCCTTTAATCCCAGCACTAGGGAGGCAGAAGCAGGCATATTTCTGAGTTCCAGGCCAGCCTGGTCTACAAAGTGAGTTCCAGAACAGCCAGGACTATACAGAGAAACCCTGTCTCAAAAAACAAAAAAAAAAAAAAAAAAAAAAAAAAAAAAAAACCCAAAAAAAAAAAAAAAAAAAAAAAAAAAAAAAAAAAAAAAGTATTATATAAACAGTAAGCATAAAATTCTAGATGTTTCCAGGCATGTAAAGTACTTGGAACAAGGAAACTTGAGTTATTAAGTTTCAAAGGCAAACATGAGTGAATCAAGCAAAATGCAAAAAAATATTACTTTATTTTGCTTTTTGGAAATTTTATTCTCACATGTATTCTCATATGCAGAAGTAAAACAATTAATTCTCCAAGGACCTAAGGAAATAAACACGGCATTTTTCTAAAACTAAGTCTTTAGGACTTTGACTGTTATTATATATGGTGGCCTTGGACCTCAGATTTTCCTGGGTAATCTCTCCTCGTGAATGCCTTGGCTTCCATTTTAATAGTTTACTTCCTAAGACTGAATATTTTATGTCTCTACTTCCTTTAAATTTATTCTTAATACTAAATATTCATGGAAATAGCACATTAATCATCAGAACAGACCCATTTTTTTTAAATTAAAGAAATAATAAGACAAATATTGAATTAGGATAATTTCTCTAAAGTAACTGCAACTATAGTAAGTAAAGGTTCCTTTTGCTTTTATTTATGTATTTTTTTTAGACTTTCATATATGAATATGGTATTTAAATCACTTCTATCCCTCTCTCCCCACCATCTCCTCCTTTATCTGCCCTACTTCTTTGTCTTAAATTCCTGGTCTCTTATTCTTTAACTATTATATTTCAAACACACACACACTACATGTGTGTCAATTTGCACATACATTTCTATTTATATGAATTTATAAATATAACATATTGAGTATCTTTAGTGTTGCTCATAGATTCCGATATAGATATAGATAGATGTAGATATAGTGTGCGCGCGCGTGTGTGTGTGTGTGTGTGTGTGTGTGTGTGTGTGTGTGCGCGCGCGTGTCTTTAGAAATGACCACTTGGGCTTAGGTAATCTATTGCAGAGGAGCTTGGCTCCAGAGAGGATTTAGTCTCTCTCCATCAGCAGCCATTCATTTCTTGTAGCTCTTCCTTTAATTGCGTGAGCTTCCCCCTTCTATGTTTGAATGCTGGCTAGGGTTATTATTCTTTTCAGGTCTTAGCAAATGCAATGTCAACGCATTAGTAAAACACATATTATCAAGCTGGTTTAGGTAATAGTAAATAACATTGTATGAACTTTGGTGGCTCCAAGAAACAGATTGTAAAACAAATAAATTATCACAATTGATAGAACTTTTTAACTGTTATAGGAAAGATGAAAAGAAAAGGTAATTAAGAACAAAGTAGCATTTCTTGCTTCCTTTGCTGATTTCTAAAAACATATAATATAGTTTTAGCTTTATCATTTATTTCAAACATTAATTTGTCAGTTTCCTTACTCATTGTGCAAATACATTTTGAGTATGTACTGAGTGCATAATATACAGATCTGCTCACTATGCTGGCAAATCGAACAAGAAAACAGGAAAACTTAAAACTTACTGCAGCTTGTAAGTTTATATTCAAATAAAGTTAACTTAGGTTAAGTTAGAAAAAATGGTTATGATCATGCAACAGTAAATTATGACCATGAATTAGGTACACAAAGAATGAATTGTTATAATGTTACTTCAGTGAAATTTGCATCTAGAAATAATATGTGATAATATTTAATCTATGTATGCAATAGTTCCTATGGTTTGCCATCATATTTCAGGTGGAGCAGGTAAGTTTGCGTTCATAAATCGTCTCAGCATTTTCCATAGAAAACATTTCAGGAAAGCTTGTGTAGGAATATTAGAATTTTATTTTTAACTCCTAATAATATGATATAATTTATAAAATTAATCACCTTCCCTTTGTCTATCAAGTTCACCTTAACACTGAAGTGACAAGAAAACCACCCGAGGCACAGCACTCAGCAGTACGCCTGAGAATGCACAGAAGCATTCCCTCACACAGTTTTGTGTGCAGTAACACTCTGATGTTGCTTTCTCAATTGTGGGCAGGATGTGTATTAGTAAATGGCCACAAGGAACATGATCATTTGAGTGTAAGCCTTTACAGTGTTTTTCACAGATAAACATTTTAAAAACTGATGAAAGAGGAAGGAAATTGGGTAACACTTTGCTCTTTAAAAGCCATCAGCTTTGAATAGTTATTATCCCCAAGAAGAGGAAATTGCATCTGTGTAGCTGAAACTGAACTAATTCTGTTTACTTCCTGCTTCTGGCCTTTCTGAAACAGAGAGGAGAAAATCTTTTTATTGCCCTTCTTGGATGTCCACAAGCTTAAATTGTGTTTAAGTTTAAAAACAACAGCAACAACACCAAAAACCACTGACCACACAACTAATTAAATCTGCACAGGTACAATATACATGGAGACTATAGCTTACAAGAAAGCCTATAGGCATACAAAGAATCATGTGTATGTGGAAACATATATGCATGAAGTGACAGGCCCAACTTTGAAAAACGCTGATAAATACTGCAGAAGAATAGCTTATCATCTATGATGAGTCTAAAGTAGAAACTATATTCACTCCTCCCCCAGTTGAGCTACACAAACACGTATTATCCTTAATAATGATTCAAAGTACAGGTTATTATATCTATTTTAAGTTGGCAAATCTGAATTCCAAACTGTCCCCAATGTCTCTTGCTTCAGAGAATACAACTAGTATTAAGCAGAGAGTCAGAGACATGGTTTAGACTTCTCAAATTCCAAAAGCAGTGATTTTCACACCTAGATGAACTACTTTATTCAGTTTGGACAGAATTGCATAGCTATGACCAGCCTGTACAATTCCAGCCTTTATGAGCAGTACTTCATTGAGAGAAGAAAAATGTGTAAAGAGTATATATTTTTATGTTTATTTTTTCTGGTAGTTTTTGTTTTTATTTTTTAGCTACAATGATTCACAAATATAGAACATTTTGATTGGAGGACAAAAGGTCATTGATCTTTTTCTAATATCCTATCAGCACTGATATAAAAGAGAATGTGAGTCCATGACACTGAAGCCTACTGGATAAGTGTCCTGGTTTGTATTCACCACATATCTGGCTCTCTTCAAACTTGTTAGAAAGTCCATGTCAGAAAGATACTAATGGTTCCATGTGTGTGGAATTTATGTTATCAATTCTTCTTCATGATGTGTAACTTAAATTGTTACTCTGTGGTCAAAGAAGTTAAGCCTTAAGTTTTAGTTTATGTGGAACTACAAATCAAATGGGCCATTGGAAAGAGGAAGGAAACTTCCTTCCACAAAGACATTACTGATTTGCTTGTATCTGCTAATTTTAAACATCAATCCGCCCTGTGAGTCATTTTGAAATTTTCCAGTATGGATGCTTGTAAAGTTAGAGTTTGTTGCTCTTAGTGATTTTATACTAATTCTATGATCTATTAAAATGTATTTGATACCTTCAACGATGATGAAAGATCTTCAATAAATATATAGTATCTTTTTAAAAAATAGAAAACAATGTTGGCACATAGGAGATCACTTTGTTAGATATTGGGCCAGCCCCTCTGCACTTATTTAAATACGTTTTGGAAAAATTGTATTCAACTTCATATGAGCACAAAACAGAGTGATTTCAAGTCAGAGTACTGTGTTGTTCAACACAGGCACTACATAAATCTGCTCAACAACATAAGCACGGCTGCCTCAGAGCACTCTCACGAATTAAATCGCCTGTTTCCCGGAGAGAGGAAAGTAAAGAACAAAATTAATAGTACAGCAACTGTATCTCAACGGGGAACTACCCTCCAGCCTGAGCCATTGCGGCAGCTAAGTGAAGGATGCTGATTTTAGTGAGTGTGAATGCAGAAATGCCTGTGAACTCTCCAGAGTGGGGGAGGGCTGATTTTCTAGCATGTTGCTAATTGGCCTACGTAAGAGAAATGTGAGTCATGTAAAAAGCTAATTAAGTGGAATTGATGTGCACAATCTTTGTCTTCATTTTGAGCACAGCCAAAGAAAGCTCTGAGCATGGACTCTGGCTCCCAGAAGCATGCTTCCATGGGCTAGATGCTGATAAGCAGGATTGATTTCACGCTCTGGTGGTTTGGCAAACCCAGCCATCCATGGCAAGTCTGTCTTGAGAGACAATTCCTTTGGATAGACTGTCAGGTGTGTTAAAATGTGTGAAAAATTTGATAGGAGACCCATTTTATTATCTGTCTAATTATAACCCTGCAAGACTTCAGCACTTGGCTGATTCAGAAGTGAGCTCAGGTACCATTTTGCCCACAGTGTAAAAGTTGAGTGTAGGGAGTTGAGAACCATTGGCTTCCTTGATAAATATGTGTGAAGGTGGCAGCTCTTCTCACCATGTTTTTATTTACTTTATCTTAGTCCTATGAAAAATATTTGAGTGTACGTATTCTATAGGGCTCATCTATCAAAAAACTTGAAAATATCTCAAATATGATGACACTCATATTAATATTTAGCCAATTTAAGTATAAAAAAAGTTCGAAAAGGAGCAGGAAGATGAATAAGGGAAGATTAAAATCTGTATAGTTTTATGTCTTTCCTTTTGTGTATATGCCAGAGAAAAACCCAAAGAGAAGTTTCAAGGAAAATGGGAATCATTGTCAGAAAACATTTAAAGCAATAATAGTGACCACTGAGTCCTTTCTATACATTGGCAATTGTGCTGACTGCCTAGTGCCTTCTCTACGGGGAAGCTTTCTCCAGCAGCAGATGGGAACAAATACAGAGACCCACAGTCAGAAGCCATGCACAGAGTGAGAGACCTTGAAACGCTGAGCCCTACAGGTTGTTTCCTTCAAATCCCTCCTCTCGGGGTTCAAAGAAATCGAAGAGAAGGAGTAAAGATCATAAGGGCTGATGGATCATAGAGCAGTTTAAAGACACCAAAAAGCAAGATGCTCTTTACCAAGTGGTTCTCCACCTTCCTATTGCTGAGACCCTTGAATGCAGTTCCTCATGTTGTCCCCAGCCATAAAATTATTTTGTGGCTACATCATAACTGTAATTTGGCTACTGTTATAAGTCATAATGTAAAATATGATATGCAGGATATCAGATATAGGACACATACAAAACGTTTATCACCCACAGGTTGAGAACCACCACTGTAAATCAAAATGAGTTCTTAATGGACTGACAGAGCCTGAAGCAGCATACACAGAACCCGCAAAGCCATGTAGTGATTCTAACTTAAACACAGCTCACAAGTGGGTGAGAATGGACTTGCAGTCTGTTCCTCGGTATAACATCAAGCTGCATCTCTAGCTCTAGAACCAAAATAACCAGAGCACTGACAAAGAAACTAAGACCAAAACGTACATATCAAGAAGCTGAAATATTACTGAGACACCTAGAATAGACTATGCTATTGCAGAAGAAAGATGGCTATTACATTCTCCATAAAGAATGCATGGAAGATATCACTTAGGCTTGTCTTGACTAGAAACTATCTTAAATAGTCTTGAAGCCTGAAAGACTGACATGTCATATTCTGGCAACAAAGCTGTATGAGCAGATGGTTGAAGCCCAAGTCTGGATGGGCCTTACAGTTTCCTAAGGCTCACATAGGCCATGGAGAAAAAAACTACTATTTTTTTCTCCACACTGGCACCTCTGTCTCTCAGTGTTAACTTGAGTAAACATTCTAGTTTCATAAAACTATAAATATACCATGAGATTAGAGCAAAGAGCTTTGGGGTTAGGGGAATGAGGAGGGCGTTGGAATCCATTGCTTTGAAAGTGCAATGAGGAATATTGGGAGAGAATAAGCAAAGCAGTTGTGGATTGAACAGGGAAAGAATCAACCAAAATGAGATGTGGATCAAAATCTAAAGAAACCTGATGCTTTTTATAATGATAGTCCCAAAGCGTGGGATAGCCAAGATACAATTCACAGGCCACATGAAGCTCAAGAAGAACCAAAGTGTGGATGCTTCAGTCTTTCTTAGAAGGGGGAACAAAATCACCATGGTAAGAGATAAAGAAACAAAGTGTAGAGCAGAGACTGAAGGAAAGGCCATCCAGAGATGGATTGGGGATCCATCCCATATACAGTCATCAAACCCAGACTCTATTATGGATGCCAACAAGTGCTTGCTCACAGGAGCCTGATATAACTGTCTCCTGAGAAGTTCTACCAGTGCATGACAAATACAGGGGTGGATGCTCACAGCCAACCATTGGACTGAGTACAGGGTCCCCAATGGAGGAGCTAGAGAAAGTACCCAAGGAGCTGAAGGGTTTTGCAGCCCCATAGGAGGAACAACAATATGAACCAACCAGTACCTCCAGAGCTCCTAAGGACTAAACCACCAACCAAAGAGTATACATTGAGAGACCTATGTCTCCAGCCGCATTTGTAGCAGAGGATGGCCTTGTTGGACATCAGTGGGAGGAGAGGCCCTTGGTTCTACAAAGGCTGATGTCCCAGTGTCGGGGAAGAACAGGACGGGGATGCAGGAGTGGGTGGGTTGATGAGCAAGGGGAAAGGGGAAAGGATAGGGAGTTTTTGGAGGGGAAACCAGGAAAGGGGATAGCATTTGAAATGTAAATAAAGTATCTAATAAAGAATTCCCCCCAAAAAATGAATTTTTAAAAAATGAGGAAAGCTGAGCTCCACAGGCAGGTGTAGCCAGGCACCAAATCTGTAAGATGTTTATTGAATCAGACCTAGGTCCCTCATCTTAAAATTCTCCTTCGACCTGAGGCCCAGCAAGAAGCCACATTCACAGACTTGGACCGGTTCCTTTCCCTACAGCATCTGTTCAGGTCCTGGCTTCATAGGGAAGAGAATTTGTGTGCATTACTGGCGAGTCTACCCAGTCCCTAAGTCCTCCTGAAGTTTCCATGCATGCCCAAACCCAGATGGGAACTGCACCAGTGTGCTCCTTTGGACAAGCAATTCTTATATCACCTCTAGGTCCTTCCCACAATACATCAGTTACCACTGAATTAGAATCACTGCTAATGACGCCCCTTCTTCTTCCTTTCATCTGAAACCACACGGGTTTGCACAATAGTAAAGCAGACCCAAACTTGTATGTGCCCTGAGAGTGATGACTTTCCTAGACTGTTTGTATTCCTTTTCTGATTTAGTTTAGCCAGAACACCCGTCCTTACTCTCTTCTAATGTAATATCTGTTAATATCAAGAAACACTATTCCATGAGTGACATATGGGAGATTCTGATCTCTAGATTTAAGAAATAGCATGCTTTGAAAGCCAACTCTTTTACAGCTGATAAGATCATCTAATATTGCTGGATGAAAAATACTCTCCTACACACAAACACACACACACACACACACACACACACATCTAGACACACACACCCATCTAGTTTTGTCTGCACAAATTCAGAGACTATGTTAATTACATCTGCTCACCAGAAGGATGAACCTCGCACACAGGTCATGTGTTTACACTGTGTCCTGCTGTCCTCCCTGGTGTTTGACCCTGTTCTCTGCTCAGAGGTCACTTCACTGTTATGATGCTGCACACTTTCCCACAGTCTACAAGTCAACCCAGGCAGTGGAAATAAAGCAGAGGGCCTGGGAACCACCCCTACTGGAGCCACATAAGCTACCCAGAGTCGAATCTGTGTTATGTGAGAGAAAGAACATTCTACTCTAAGCACATAAAACACCAGCTCTTCACTATCCTTCCACAAGGTCAAAGATGGTTAAGCTGCAAACAGAACAGCATCAACAGGAACAAATATAACCACTAATGTAACCCATAATTAATCCCTTTATTTAGTGCAGTAGCTACTATAGGATCTATTAGCACAATCGAGAAAAAAAAAAAAGATCGTCCTCCTTCCTGTGAAGTTCATATCCTCTCTGAGGCTGCATAAAACTCCTACAACCTGGCTTAAGGAGCTAATCTTGCCCCTGTTTCTCCAACCAGCTTGGAATCCCCTCCCACTCACCTTTATTTCTGAATTGGAAAGAATTTACAGCCTGTCAGCGATATTGAAATACTTTTTAGTATAGACCAAAAGTTTGAAGACTTGTTTAACAAAATTGAATCCAAGAAAAACATTTTTACTTGGAAATATCCCGTTCTTTAAAATAACTTAGCAAAGCCTTTAATTAAAGGAAAGGAAATGATTATATTAGCACAAGCACTTGAAATATTTAAAGAGATGGGCTGTATATGGTTTAAATAAAAAATTTGATTATATTATAAGACATTTCCAGAATTTTCTTTTGGTTTTAGTGGTGCACGCTACATCATGATGCTGACTTCTCTAAGTGAACTGGTTTGGCTATCCTGTGATCTAGTTTTAGCATCACACACTTCATCATTCCTGTCCACAGGACAAAAACAGAAGTTCACCGTTCTTAAAGTGCTAGCATGGTCAGCCTGTCTCCTAATTGATACAATTACAGTTTATCTTTATCCAAATGTAAAACAGTTAGTGGCTTAGGTATGCATATTTATTTGATTAGTGCAGGAGCAATTGGTTAAAATGGAGCTTGGCAATGTAAACTTTTAAATGTAATTCTTTTGATGGACATCTAGAATCTTACGGAAATAATAAATGCATCCAAAATGCATACTGTTAAATGACCCTCAGCTGATGATATCTGTGTGTTAAGGAAATCTAGCTTTTACTTCCACCTATGCTACTTTTTAACGTAGTCAGTGACGTTAAGATCACTTTATCTTGGTTGTGAAAGGGGACTATTATTTGAGTCATTTATTTATTATCATGGAAGTGTGGGCTTTATGTCTAATTTATAATATATATTATATTTTATTAAGATGTATTACATTTTATTAAGGCCCAGATAGATGAAGACTATCTATCATGTTCTCTGTTCTCTCTCATATGTGGATTCTAGCTTTGATTTCTTTTAAATTTATTTATGTGTTTAACCTGGATTACATGTGAAAACCAGCAAACTAGAAAAAGACCACTAGTATGACCTGCTTAAGGGAAAGGAAGGATAGTGAAAGGCATGTAAATGAGAGAAGAATGGCTGAGTACCAACTACAGAAGAGCTCAAGCTTAGAAGAAGGGTGAGGAAAGGGGAAGTGGGAAGTTGTAAAGAAGCTCAGACAAAATAAAGACTAATTAAAAGCTGCATGAAAAACCTGTGAGCTTATGACCCAAGGAGAAGATAAAGAGGAGAAGCCCCTGGGACATGGGTAAATGAAACTACAGGGGAGTATGCTCAGAGTAAAGGATGCGATGTAGTGTAATAGGGTAACAGGAAGAAGAGAAACTAGGAAAGGGCTAGACAAAACTAATAATAAATGAAGAAGAATGGTGTATCCATGTGTGTGTGTATGTGCGTGTGTGTTTGTTTTGTGTATGTGTATGGGGGCTACACACATTCATCTATACTAAAGGGAATTTGAAAAGAAATAACTTGCATGAATGAGCAATGTTTCTGTATATATTACAATCCAGCTGTTACCCCCATCCTGGTCCCACCTTCCACAGTCCTTCATCCTATTCCTTCTTCTCCTGGTTGATCTCAAGGAGTAACTAAAAACAAAAGTAATAAAATGAAAAGAAAACACCAGGTTGCAAAGAAGATGGTCATGGGGCACTGGGAAAAATTGCACAAAGGTAGTGGTGGACTGATAGAAGTGTTTGATTAGTATTCATTTTATAAATATAGGAAACTGTCAAAGAAGACAAATATTATTGAATTAAAGATTGCAAATAACCAATACTTAAAATGAAACTAAAATCTCTTTTTAAATTTTTGATTCCATTACATGGGAGACCACAATTTTATTCTGAAAATGAATTGTGAAACTGTCCAGTACTTCTTTCTGAAACTACAGTGTAAATTTGGAAAGGTTATATAACTTACCAATCAGAGCAGAGCTGCTGACACTCTGTTCAGAATCAGCATGGAAATCTACCAATGGGGTCTGTCCTTCTAGTTGATCTCTCTGTTTCAAATCTTTCTGTGTGAAATTGTTGCTTCCAAAAGAGCTGAAAGCATTGTCCTTCTTGATCTCAAAAGCATATTTTAGTTTGAGATAATATAGTGTTCAAAATAAAACCTCTCCCTCAGACGGAGAGATGTATGAATGGAAAAAAGAAAAACATTGTAACTATTGGCTTGTAAGGATGAGATTTAAGACATATTCTCATATCTCTGAACTACCAAGGAGATTTTTACATCTATATTATTTTTTATTGGATATTTTATTTAT
Organism: Mus pahari; assembly: GCF_900095145.1. Lineage (NCBI taxonomy): Eukaryota > Metazoa > Chordata > Mammalia > Rodentia > Muridae > Mus > Mus pahari. Next base: position 72,426,810 of record NC_034594.1, on the reverse strand, counting down.
TTACATTTCAAATGTTATTCTCTTTCCTGGTTTCCCTCTGGAAACCTATAATCCCATCTTCCCTCCCCCCTGCTTCTATGAGGGTGCTTACCCACCCACTCCCACGTCCCTGCCTTGGCATTCCCCTACAATAGGACATCCAGACTTCATAGGACCAAGGGTCTCTCTTCCCAGTGATGTCCAACAAGGCCATCCTCTGCTATATATGCAGCTGGAGCCATGGGTCCCTCCATGTGTACTCTTTGGTTGGTGGTTTAGTTCCTGGGAACTCTGTATGTGTGTGTGTGTGTGAGGGGGTCTGATTGTATGATACTGTTGTTATTCCTATATGTTGCAAACCCCTTCAGCTCCTTCAGTTCTTTCTCTATCTCCTTCATTAGAGACCTCATACTCAGTCCAATGGTTGACTGTGAGCATCTGCCTTTGTATTTGCCAGGCTCTGAAAAAGCCTCTCAGGAGACAGCTATATCAGGCTCCTGTCAGCAAGCATTTCTTGGCATCCGCAATAGTGTCTGGGTTTGGTGTCTGTATATGGGATGGAGCCCCAAGTGGGGCAGTCTCAGAATGGCCTTTCCTTCAGTCTCTGCTTCACATTTGTCTCTGTATTTCCTCCCATGGGTATTTTGTTCCCACTTCTAAGAAAGACTGAAGCATCCACACTTTGGTCTTCCTTCTTCTTGAGCTTCATGTTGTCTGTGAATTGTATCTTGTGTATTCTGAGTGTTTAGGATAATATCCACTTATCAATGAGTGCATACCATGTGTGTTCTTTTGTGACTGAATTACCTCACTCAGGATGTTATTTTCTAGTTCCATCCACTTGCCTAATAATTTCATGAATTCTCTTTTTAATAGCTGAGTAGTACTACATTGTGTAAATGTACCACATTCTCTGTATCCATTCCTCTGTTGTAGGATATCTGGGTTCTTTCCAGACAGAATAATTTTTAATTCCCGCCAATATTCAAGCAATTAGTTCAGTAAATGAACTTCTGTGATATTTGGTGGATAAAAATAAATAGGCTTAATATTTTCTTAATAGATTTATTCAAACTATCTCAGATATCTTAGTAATGTTCCAACCTATGTTCCTCTACTGTCTAGCTGTCACATTTGTCAGTACTATCCAGACATGGTTAATAGGTAACTGTGTTTTGTACTTCTCTTAAGCTCCCATTTCTGGGAAGCTTCTGAAAAACTTTTTAAATTCCTCAGGAGTAACCACTGTGTCTTGTATGCCTTTCCCTCATTAAAGAGTAATATCTGCAAGCTATCTTAAATGCATACTATATGTTCAACATGCATCGTGCTGCCATCGTTTAGAAGATAAAAATACTTAATAACATTATGATATAGGGCTTCCTTGTTTATAAATTATAACCCAGAGTTTTATAAACAATATACCCCTTCTCCTAGCCCAGCTCCCCATCTTTCCCTCTTCCTTATGAGTATCCACAGTCTTAGTTTTAGTAACACATCTTAACCTAAACCCACAAAAATAGGACTCCCAAATAGTAAGGTGTTGAATGGAAGGATCAGGGAAGAGAAATAAAGACAAAAACACAGAAAGCTCCTCTGCTCAAATGCTGGGGCAGCCTTCCCCCATTTATTCAGCCATTATAGTTATTTTCAAGGTCTAGAACTTGCTTTTTAACTGGGCTATCCATGAAGGGATGGGGGTTCGTGAAGGTCAACAGAGAACTAAACTAGACAATAAGAACTCAGGATCCCTCAGACACAGGAATATAGGTGTATCCTAAAGTGTGCCTAAGGACTGATTAGCACAGCCCAAGAAGAGTCAGATCCTAGAAACTAAAACCTTGACTCTTTTGAGGCACTAGCCCCAGCCTCAGACTAGACCTTGCCAAGTCCACTAATGCACACAGAACTAATGTTCCCTTTGTCCTTTTGTCATGGCCTCTAAGAGAACCTAAAATTGGTCAGGTTCTCAAAAAACATCTAACAGTTTTTGTTATAGCCACTGATAGGAAATATATAAAAGCCCTCTATAAAACCCAAGTGGAGTTTGTCTCTGGAGCCTTAAAGTACTGAAGCATGTGTAAGACTGAGGATTCACCTCCTACAACCACAAACCAAAACACAAATATAACCTCATTTATAAAAGAAAAACTATTATCCAATAGCCAACAATAACAAGTCTTGGCTGAAATGTTGTGGAAAGAGAACCTTTTAATGATGTTGATTAAGGAATGTAAATTAGTACAGTCACTATGGACAAAACATGAAGGTTCCTTTAAAAAACTGCACTAGAACTACCAGACAATTCAGCAGTTCAACTACTATACAGAAGTATAGAGTGACAAAGGGTAAACATAAAGGAAACAATAATCAGTACATCTGCAAAGCCATGTTTGTTGCACCAATATTCCCAATAGGTAGGAAATGGAAACAATCATTGACTGGTGATCAAAGGAAATGTGGGACACAACCACAATTAAATAATGCCCCCCCCCAAATTCTATTTAACGGATTCAGCCAGGGAAAAAAGGTACAGACTGCATGAGAGTACTCATATGTAGATAATTTTAGGAATAGGCCTTAAGTTACTAGAAACTAAGCATTGAGTGGTGAGTTTAGAGCCTGGGTAGAAAGGAGGAAAGCTGTTAATTGTCAGCATCGAATTAAATAGGAACCAAGAACTCTGGTGAGTTATTGCAGTGGAGTCATGAGAGAGAACAACCATGTACTATATATTATACAAAATCTGGAAGAAAACATACTGAATGCTTTAATATAAAAATAATTAATGTCTGAGAAAAATATTTAACTGATTTAAAAACACAAATGTATGTGTGTTTTAAATACATAATACAATATATATTACACAATACAATATATATACATATATATGTATATATATATATATATATATATATACATATATCAGTTGAATTTTAAAAATTAAAATGGATAATGAATAACAACTTTTATTAGTGTCCTCTAACATGGGACTTTATTAATTTTGCCAAACATTCTACGGTTTCTATGTTTACATCTGTTAAAGAGAAGCATGTAGGATGCTTTGATCTCCCTCTGAATACAGAACATTCCCTGTTGCTCTGTATCCTCATAAAGTTCACAGTCCCAAGATCAGATGTTGTGTGACACATAATGTGGATCTGATGCATTAAAATGGCCATCAATTACTTTGTAACTGCACATAGATAATGCATTATATGTTAAGTGTATCTTGTTCCTTGTAATAGAAAGGAGATCTGGGGTAAATGTGATAATTTGTTGCTTCATTCATTCTTCTTTAGATATATCGCCTTGCTTCTCTTCTGGGAGACTGCTATATATCATTTCTATTATAAGCTGTTGGTTTGGTATTAACCCCATCCTTAAACTAATAGGGTAAGGAAACGCATATGTATATATGATAAAGAATATCAAAAGTATATATGATAAAGAGTGCATAAAATCTAGGAAAGATTAAAAACTATTCAGGGTTACAAGTATACACTAAATGTCTGCAAGATTATTGAAGAAAAAGACTTCTTCCTTTCCAATTCATCTTCGCCTTTTCTATTACTCTGTCAAATTGAAACTGTAAAGGCATAATTCCACCCAGACTGCATACACATTTCACCTCATGGAAAAATCTTTATGAGTAGAACTGAAGAAGAACAACACAGAACCAAGAGAAGAAAGGAAATGATGGGGTGCTGTAGCATTTGTAGAAGCAGCCATGCATAAAGACAGCTCTAACCAGTATTGATATTTAAATTAGAACAACTCTTCTATAGTTAACACAGTTGAAGTCTATCTTTTTTGAACTTGGAACTTTTAGTTTTACTTTTCAATGGTTCCAAATAAAATCATGGATCTTTTTAGTGGATGGTCTGAATGCTATTTTATGCCAGCTTCCCTGTGGTTGTAATCCTAAATCTTTACCTCAAGTAACATTGTCATCTGACATTATATCCTGAAGCAAACCTACTTAAATAACAGTCAAGTCTATCCTGATGTTAATATAGTTACTCACTGAAACACTGGAACCTTCCTTTGGCCAAGGAAGAGAATATCAAAGACAAGTGTAAATAAAGAAAATATCTAATAAAAAAGAAGTGCATGCTTCTTATTTGATATGCTTGAACTGACAGTAAAGACGGAACTAAGCACCTGTTACCATGGAAACTCACAGGAAAGCCTTTGATGGAGCTGCTACCCTGCCTGGACAATACCAAGGCATAGAATTGGAGAAAATGTGTGTGGTTTTATGAAAAAAGAAATCACAGGGAATGCTAGTCTCTATTATTTATCCATTAAATATTCCTTCTAAAATTCATGCCCCGATGATGGTAGGAAAATTTAAGACAACAATATGGATATATTAAACTTCTTTACATTAATGCTTTTTAACTTATAAAAGTATATCATTAGCATGATTAAATTTATAACCCAGTTTAAAATGAGGGTGATGGTGACTGTCAAGGGTTGGGCATGCTGGAAGATTATATATAATTAAATAAAGAAAGATCTCATTGGTTATAATGATTGTCATATCTGATGATTTGCTAAGAGGCATTTGAAAATAATACATTATGTCAGACTTTATGAATATATCATTTCCCCCTTAGGCTTCACTATTTATTACGCTTGTGGAGGGGTAACTTGTTCAATGGTCTCTATGCGTAGATAGGATCTGCACATACACCTGAAATAGAGCTATGTAATCAAAAACATATTGTTTAGATTATTCAGAGTCTTTTTTCCAATGTCTACCAAGCTATCTAATTAAGATAGGAATTGAATTATCAGTTAATTAGAGCTATAGTCTATATCCCCACTGCATGAGAGATATTTTGCTAGGTACTGTTATTGCACTAAGATTAGTAGCCCAGTTAACTAGCAAGTAAGAGACCTTGAAAAGAATCGCAGTGGTTGAAGGAATGGTGCAGGCAAGCCCGGCATTTAAGCAGAGGAGTTTCCCATGCTGAAGAGTTTTTCTTTGCCTCTGTGATTATGTAATTTCCACTTAGAGATGCATGTTTACAAAGATAGTAGGCAAACCTGTGTCTACACTTACATCCCACTTACACAGTACACTCCTTAAAATGAGCTTATATCAATTTTACCTCAATATACAAATCAGAAAAAGACTACATATCTATTTCTTGAACTTTGACAAGAATGGATTATCATTTTGAAATAATTCCAAAGGAAGAAACAATGGGAGAGCTAAAAAACCACATGTTTTTATCATTCATCATTTCTGTCTGGTATATCTGCTGAAGCCACATACTTGTAGACTGTTTACAAATGTCAGGTTATGTGAAAAATCAACCACTGTCATATGAATACTGAATTTGTCTTTAATAGTGTAGTGCATAAAATTGTAAGTCTCTAAAATTTTTAATTTGAGGAAATAAAACACAAACAAAACAAAATTAAACCAAATTAAATGTCAATATTCACTGAAATTTGGCAGTTTTATTACTTCTTTTTATTTTCTGCAGCTCAGCAGTTCATAACTCTCAGCCCTTCATTTTATGCGATTATTTCTCTCCGGTGATTCACTCATCTTTCTACAGATACCCATATCTACACATACACATATGATATGGGGTTGTGTACACTCGTTTTACCATTATTTCCATAGCTAATGATTTTCTTTTCTCTTAGACTTTCTTTTGATTTCACTTCTGGCTCCACTTCTTCTCTATATAGCTTCTTTCTCACCCCCATATACTCATTCTTGGATTCATGACTTCTTATAGCATATATAGTATTATATATTTTATATATAATCTTAATAACAGAATTATTAAACTTTCTTACACTAATGGTTTTAACTTACAAAAGTATAAAATATATAATATCAATTGAAATATAAATCTATTCTAATTATATTTGTATATGTGTGTTTGTAAGTATGTATACATACATATACACATACACATACATATATATACTATATACATATGTATATGTAAGTTTATTCTATTTAATTCAATAGGTCCATTTACTATTGCTCATATATACATGTGTATTGGATACATTGACCATTTGGGATTAGGTAATGCCAGTTGGATAACATATCAGTGGCACTATCTCAGAGGAAAACTTGTTTACCACCCTTCACCATTTTGGTAAGGCAGCCTCTTCACTCCAACATTCTAATATCCCTCTGTGCCAAGAATCCACAATAATGAACTACCACAGCACACTCTACTCCTATCTCCACCATATTGATCTAACACCGGGACACTTGTAAAGCTATGCATTTCTATTTTTACAAAACTTCAACAAAACAATGACTTGCTAAGATTCTAGATGAGTACCTCTGCTGCAGATGTAACACTTTTACAATCCTGAAGTTTCTGGAGGTAGCTATAAATTCATCACTCACAGAAAACCAAGAATATGGACTTATGAAACTTATTATTTACATTCACATTAAATGGTCTAAATATTGACATTTGAGACTAGGTGGAAACAGATTCAAAGACAATAACATATGGTATAATATTGCAATTTGACTGTCTTGGGTTCACTCAGAAAGTGGTTTCTGAAGGTAACATGATCCATATCACTAGTTTGAAGTAAATAGGTTTTTCTTCTGTCCATTTCCTTCAGCTTTGGGGAGACCCCTATTCACTGGAAAGTGGGAATGCACGGAATTATCAAGAAAGGACTGAAGTTTTCCTGGGATGCTTCCTACTTTAGAGATGATTTTGAATTATCTCTATTATTATTATTATTATTATTATTATTATTATTATCATCATCATCATCATCATCATCATCATCTTATATCTTTTATTATTATTTTGTTCCAATCCCCAAACAAAGCAAAACAAAAAGAGAAACTGTGTGTTTCATAAAAGTATTATATACTGACAAAAAAAAAAAAAACCACTAAAACCCATAACAAAAGGAGCAAAGCCTCATTTACCTTCATTTTTTTAAATAAAAATTGACCTTGGTTCACCTTTAGACAGACTTTATAATGAAAAAAACTACTTTCAGAGTATGATTTTGTAATCTAATAATTCCTGACACTGAAACAAACAAACAAAAAAACCCCACTGGGGATGACTTTAAAAACTGCAAAGGAATTTCAAAACACTATGCCACATCCTAAGCCATGAGTGGGACCATACATATGTGTTCTTAAAGTTGCCAGCCAGCTGTCATTTGTGGCTATTCATTTGCTTGCATAACTCATGTTTGTTTGTTATCATCACGTGTACATGTGAGAGCTCTGTATTGCTGCTGGGTTGCCTGGTACTGGATATGGATGCCACATTGCTTATAACTATGCTGTATGAGTCTTCTATCTGCAATGTAACCATTTGTTATTCATAATAGTCTCTGCTCTTTCTCTACTGCCCAATTTTTTAAATCAAAGGTAAACATCATGTTAAGCTGTAATGAATGCAGAACTCAAGGTTTGGGCAGGGCTTTCATTCTGTCCATGATGAGAATTTTACTTTGGTATTTTCTGAATGTAAAATCAGTTTGACTCATTGATAAAGTCTACATCTTCCTCAGTAGCAACAGGAGAACATGGAAGTGTTTCCACCCCAAACTCTTCCATTTGTTACCAATGAATTCTTTGCACCATTATTGCTGTTTATTTAACTACACTTTCCCAAATAGAGCTCTGTAAGTACTGTTCAATTCTTTGTAATTACTTCACCCATCACTCTTTGCCAATTGGCTTTAGAAATTATCTGCCTCTTATTTCTGTGTAAAAAAGTAGAGAGCACTCAGTTTAGTGTCAGAGATAAAGGTTTCAATTTGACAGCCAAATTGCTAGTTACAAAACTTTTATTTAACCAGTTGCTGAACTGGTCTCTGAATTTTGCTGCACAGTTTACATATCTGTTGAATGACGGTGGGACACATTTCATAATTTAAGTAAACTTTTGATAAGCTAATGTGTAAGGCATATCTGGTATATTTATTTGCACATAGAATCTTGACATTCATGTTTCCATGAATGCCAAAGCTAAATCTGTATAAAATAGATGTATTAATTAATATATCATTTTCATGACAGTTGTCTTTCCTGAGTAAAACCATGTAAACTTTCCAGAATTGCACGCACATGTACAGTGCATACATGCCTACTTATTTTCTGTTTCTATACTGGTTTACTTTTAAAAATCAAATATGATTCATCCTGTGTTTGCTGTATTATTTTATCTGCAAATGTGACTACTTTCCCAATTTCTAGCCAAATGATGTATTGTGCAAGCTACCAAGAATAAAGAGATCAAATATGTTTGACCTAAGAAGGAAATAGAGAATGATAAGTCGGGGCAAGAACCACATCTCAAATAAGGTCCTGACAGAGGATACCTTGCTGCCTTGACCTTGAGACAGTATAGAACTTTTAAAGTGCTAGATAAAGTTTATGTGAAATGTTTATTTCCCTTTAAGTCATCCAACTTTCAGTGTCATAACTACCACACAAACTCTAGATATGACTTTGAAAGTTTAAGATTGAACAACTTTCATAGAAAAGTGCTGAGCAAATATTTACTGGGATTCATATTTTGTGCTATGTATTTCATGAGTACATAAAACATGGATAGTAAGAAGACATATAGGGAATGAAACTGACATATTCTGAATGTCTCCTATGTTTATATGGCCAAATAAGTCATCATCTATAACATTCGATTATTGCACTTTGTTCAAACAAATTGAAACAGAACTCTGTTAAACTGCATGAAATATTAGTTAACTTATGAATATATGATCAATATCAAGCAACAAAGAAATATGTAAGATTACTGTATCGCAAAGGTGCACACACTTGTGTGCAGCACACACACATACACACAGATGAATACATACTCACACATGCATACATGTACACATAAACACACACACACACACGATGATAATGTCCTTGTGTGGTCTCATTTAGGATGGTGACTGTTCTGAGTATAGACTGCAATATATATATATATATATATATATATATATATATATATATATATATATATGTGTGTGTGTGTGTGTGTGTGTGTGTGTGAAAACTTGTCTCTGTAGGCATGCAATGTAAATGCACTTTCTCAAAGCTATTCCATTTTCCCAGAGTACAGGTAAGAGTTCATGCAAACCACAGAACTTATAATTGGACTTTTCTTTGGGAATCTTCTTCTGTTTATTTTTCCCCTAAATTTTAATTGCTTTTCTTTGCTCCTTTACAACAACCTCTGAAAAGGACTCGACCTTAAAAAGCAAAATGCAAGAGGAAAATGTCTTATAGTCGTCATTGACATATAAAAAGCAAGGGCAACTAAGATTTTTCAAAACGATAAAATCTAGACTTCAAGAAGTTAAACAGCATTTTATTTTTATACTTCAATGACAAAAGTAGCAATTAATATCTCAACAAATTATATATATATATTAGGTGGGATCCCCTGTGATTTGTATTATAATCCAATTTATTAGCCAAAAACTTTTGTTCACATTGATTAAATATTAAAAATATAACTTAAATAAAAAACAAGACCCAGAAACTAGATCTTTTTTTCACTATGTTGTAGGATATTCAAAAATCTTTAAGGAAAATGTTGTTATCCTGAACTGAAAGCCTAGTGTGGAAACTAGATGCTCAAGAGTGATGTCCTGAATCACATCACAGATTTCCTCTCTGAGGAAATGATAATGCTACAAACCACCAGAAACAATAGCCTACTCTGGGTACCACCTAACATCTTGCAACCTCTATGGCTCAAAAGTACGCGGGATGGGTTTTTCTCATTGTTAGAACCAATGTGGTTTGCTAGCTGACAAGAAAGGAGAGAAAGCATGTATCTGGAAATTTCAATTTCAATAACAAAGACAAATAATTAGCAAATTTTTATGTGGTGAGTAAATTGCTAAATATTAAATGGAATCATATAATGGTTGAACAGAATCAAACACGGTGGCTTCTATATTGAATAAAATACAGCTTAGCTTCAATAACTTTAATAAAAACAGGGATTTTGCTGAAATGTGTTAAATTGGAAATGTATTAGTTCACTTGAGAGTGGCAAGTGACAGAATGGCTTTTGGGAGAGTTGCTCCTAACACATTGGGCTTCCTCTTGCTTGCAGAATAGAAATTACTGGCTCTTGGTTAAAATGCCATGTGAATTAATTTTCAGCCTCATTTCTTCTCTGGCTAAGCATAAAGGCAATTTCAAAGAGTGAAAAATGGCCTAATATGTGTTGGCACAAATCTTTTGAGAAATGAAAATGTTAGCAACTTCCACAACTCAGCTCCAGGTTTCACCAGCTAACACAGTACATTTGAGACCTCTCAGCATGGACTTTGTAGATTCAAAGACTTTTTGACTTTTTGCATGTCTGTGTTTCTTATAATTGCTACAGTGTAACAGTAAGCTTATACATTAAATTCAGCCATGGACAACCTTCTCACTAGCAGTACAGTGGTACAGTGTGTGACTTCATCATGCTCACTTGAGATTAATGCTTTCCCCTTTATCTATTTTGGTTGAAAACAGACTCTTCTCTTGTACAATACATCACAGATAATCCTCAATTCCACTCCTCACAGCTTCCTCTTACCTAATCTCTCTTCTAGCTCTACTCTCCCTCCATTTCCCTTCAGAAAAGAGCAGATCTCTAAGAGACAGCAGCAAAACAGGTTAAAACAAGATATAATAAGGCAAGCCAAAAGCCCTCATATCAAGGATAATCAAGGCAATCCAATAGGAAGAGAAGAGCCCAAGGAGCAGGCAGAGTCAGAGCTACACCTTCTCCCACTCTTAGGAAGCCCTGAAACACTGACAAGCCATAATACATCCCCAGAGAACCTGGTGCAGACCCACGATGGCCTCTGCTTCTTTGCTTCAGTTTCTGTGAGCCCAAGTGAGCCTTGCTTAATTGATTTTGTGGGCCATGTTCTCCTGGTGTCCTTCATTCTCTCTGACAATCTTTCCTCATCTTTTCCATGGAGTTCCCAAGCTTCAAGGGGATGACCTGATGGAGCCTTCCAACTTAGACTGTCTCTGCCTAAAGTCTGGCTATGGATCTTTGTGCCTACTCCATCAACTAACTATTTCTGCTAAGTAATAGTTATTATTGTTTTATCCCACAGTTACCAGGCAATAAATAAATAATAATAATCCTACACTAATATGTCCAAGTAAGATTGTGTGTGTGTGTGTGTGTGTGTGTGTGTGTGTGTGTGTGTGTATTACTTAAGTAATTGTTAAGATTATGATGAAATGGGTATACTTCAGCTTGTAAAAGTGGGACATAAGTGACATGGAAGTGACACCATTTGAATACTTAATATAATGCTGTGCTACTGAGTGAAATTAGCATACATTCTTTTCTAGGTGATTGCTTGGCCTCAACTTATACATGGAAAATGAATCTAAAATAAAGCCAGTATTTTTAATCAATGCATATCTGCTAGGTAAAAGAGAGCTTCTATCTTACCTCATGTTTTGATGCCATTTACTTTAGAGTCAGATAATGAATTGGTTTAATCTCTAATTATCCTCAAAGAACAAAAGCCTACCTAATATTGGACTACTATATTGCTGAATTGTTCTTCACAACCACTCTGTAATGGAGAGATGTGGGAAACTTGGAGAGGGGGAGACTGAAAATAAGTAACTCTAAAATTAAAAATTTAAAAACATTTAAAAAATATACTCTCTGACTTCTATTTTAAAATAAACATTACAAATTATTTTCTGTCAGATTGATCAATTGATTGATTGATTAAATCTTTAGCTCTTGGACAATCTGTTAGCTAATTATATTTCTCTAAACTGATGTCTGGCTCTGGAAAAGTCATTTACCCATTCAAGTTATTAATTATTTGAAATAGAATTCTATTTAATTCTATTAGGTTGTTGCTAGAGGCATAGAAAACTACTATTCCTTTTAGGCAAGTATTTTTATCTATTTTTAAGTAAGATATGTATTGCACTGCATCTGTAAAAAAAGGCCATGATCAGAAAATATCTTAGAAGAAATACAAGAAAGGACCAAAATATGAGAAGCAAATTAAATATTTCCCAGAATAAAATATAAGCATACTTATAGAACTACAAATGCAATTAGAACATGATTATAACATGTGACATTGGATGGATAATGGATACAGAAGAACATATATAATAAATAAGAGATTATTATCATAGTTTTTAATTTCAGTAACATTTTTCATTTCAACATTTAAAAAGTGATATATTTATAGATGTTTGTTAAGATTAATACTTTTGTTTAAACCAAATACTTAAAGATTTTTAAATGCATTTTAAAAACTATTTTGTATTTGTGAAGTTCTGTTTTGTCAAGTTTTAAAGATGCAGTGAACATACAGTCAGCTCTATATCATGCTTCTTCAGTTCAGTGGAGAAGTGAGGTATTCACAAAATAATTAAAAAATAAGATATAATGAGGAAAGTATTCTTATAGTGGAGATTTCCATCATGAATACTATTCTACCAGTTGTGGGCAAATGAGTAGACTTTTATCTTCATACAAGTTTGCTATTTGAATGTATTTATTATGATTCTGTAAGTGAGATTCAAAGAAAAAAGTAAATATTAAAATTAGATATTTATTGCATGTCTGAAAAGATATGCCCAATATAGTATATACTTAAGACAGATGATATAATTTCAGAAACACATATTTCTTTTTGTGTCTAAGAATGTAACAGTACAGTATTACTACCAAGTTTTGTTTTCAGACCCTGAAACATTGGGTTCATGTGTATATTTTACATGCCAAAGCAGACTTAGCCTCTAGGTTCTCCCAGCATCTCTTAGTTCCTACCACACATTCCCAACACCCAACGCAGAACTTTCCAGCCCAGGTGCTTAGCTGTCCTTCCCCAATAGGCTCTTTGCTATATAATCCAGGCATTTTGGTCTCCTATTCTTTCCCCATTTTCCTTTGCATTGTGAGCTTTCTCTCCCTCTCCCTCTCCCTCTCCCCCTCCCCCTCTCCCTATCTCTTTCTCTTTCCCTTTCTGGCTTGAACTAGCTCACTTCACCAGCAGATAAATAACTTATCACCAGAGTCTTGAAAATAGTAGTTATGCTCATAAGAAATAAATGGAGTAAACTTGGGCTAAAGTGGGGGCAACTTAGTCAGATCTTCTAAATTTTCATCATTCTGACATACTATCAGGCAGAATAATATAGCAGGAAATACAAGAAAAAAGACAGCTTCTTACCTCATGGTAGGCAAAAAAGAAGAAAGAAAGGAAGAAAGAAAGAAAGAAAGAAAGAAAGAAAGAAAGAAAGAAAGAAAGGAAGGAAGGAAGGAAGGAAGGAAGGAAGGAAGAAAGAAAGAAAGAAAGAAAGAAAGAAAGAAAGAAAGAAAGAAAGAAAGAAAGAAGCAAAGAAAAACAGGAACAAATTAGGTCCCTACAATTTTCAAAACATGTTCCAAATAATATAAATTGGTTCTATTAGAGACTTATATTCTAAATGTTCTACCAATGCGCAATAAAGCCACTGAATGGTGACCAAGCAAGTCTTAGGCATAATATGATTTTGAGGAACCATTTAATATCAAAACCATTGCAAAACCACTCTTGATTATAAAACAGTGTTTAATTTGTATGCTATACAATTCTATAAGAGTCATTATTAGCAACATTACATAGTATGTGACTCATATAATCACAAATGGTGACTGCAAATAAATAAATAAATAAATAAATTATAAATAAAGAAATAAATAATGAAAGGAGAAACATCTCAATTTTTTTGTAAGAAGATGGACATTCATACAGGTATATAAGGGATTTAGAATCCCAAATAAACACTGTAAGAAAAGAAACTATCCATACCTAAGTAGCCAAAAAGTGTAGAACAAGAGCAAATTCCCTAAGAAAAAGGAAAGTCACACGCAGTGTCAGATTCATCAGAAGCATAGAAGACTTCTCAAGTGGTGATCAAAGGCCAAGCAGGCAAGCAGTGATGTATTTCAGTCCTGAAAGCACACAATGGGTAGTCAAAGTTACAAGCAAAACTGTCCTTCAAAACTGAAAGACAATTCAAGATCTTTCAAGATGTATGTAAACTAAAAGATTTCATGACCACTAAAAGCAATTACAGAGGACTCCTACACAGAAAAGCAACCAAAGGAAGCAAATGTGCAAAAAACATAATAAATGGCATGGTGCATAAAGGAGTAAAAATTGGGATCAAACAATATTAACTCATTCTATCACTAGTATTCTAAAGTCTAAAAGGTAGAAAGAAATGTACAAAGACTGTTAAAGCCAATAAAAACAAGAATATTAATGAAAATACATTTCTAATAGTAGTCATCACTTTGTGAGTGGTCTCCAAATTCCAATTAAAAGACATAATCTTATTGGATAAAATCTTGTGCTCTAGCGTTCACTATCTTCAAGAAACCCATGACATTGCAGAGACTTTCACAGCCTGAAAGTAAAAATATCAAAAGTGATATTTGAAGCAAATAAAATAGAAGCCAATAATACACAGCAGTAAAAAAAAAATGTGTTCATCAAAACAGAAATTAAGACAGGATTAATTAGAAGTGACAGTGCTGCCTGACGTGGAACACTGGCAGCATCACAATACCTGATTGGAACATATGTTGCAGATCCATAATACCAGAGATAGTGTTCACTGAAACAAAAGTAACAACAATAACAAAAGTCCAAATGCTAACAGATAGACAAGACAGAGGCATAGAAGCCATTGCAATGGAACAAAGGACTGGGGTAGGGGTGGTGTGGCAGCAGGTGGATTCACTTGAACACCAATATGGTTATCAACAAAGCAGCCTAAAGTACACACTGTACAAATAACAGCAAAAGATGCTGGGAAAACTTGGTCCACCCACATAGGAAAAATGACACTAGGTGTCTGTGTCTCTCTCTATACAAAATGCAAAATAGATGAAGGCCTCAATCTAAAACAGAAAATGTTTTAACTGATAAATAAAAATGTAGGTAAAACATCAGGATGTTGGCTCAACAATGTCCTTCTAAATTAGTTCAGTAACTTAGGAAATTGGGATATAATATATAATGATTTATATTACATTAAAAAACCTTCCATACAGCAAAGAAAATAACAGTGACCAAAAAGCCAAGAGAACAGGAAAAATATTCGCCAGTTACTCTTATGACAGGATTAATATCCAGTTGCTTGTAGCATTTTTTTCTTGTCCTGTAGTTTTTGACAAATTAGCTACTATGCAGCTTGGAAAGTTTCTTTTCTGGTAATATTTATTAGGAATTACAAACCTCTTGTACATCTGCATGCATGTCCATATCTTTACAAAACATCATTCTTTCTGCCATGAAGAATTCAAATGATTTGATAAGAAAAGAACAAATAAATCAATAAATATCTGAACAGTTTGAATAGCTAGTGATCAACAACAACAACAACAAAACAACAACAACAACAAAAACAATTGGTCAATAAAAGTGCAAAAGGCAAGTTTGTTTTATAGGAATTTGGGAAATTCAAGTGAAAATCTACTGAAATTCTATCTCAGTGAGAATGGCTAACCTGGACCCCCAAGATCTCTCAGACACTGAGCCACCAAACAGGCAGCATACACCAGCTGATATGAGGCCTCTAACACATATACAGCAGAGGACTGCCAGGTCTGGTCTCAGTCAGAGAAGATGCACATAACCCTCAAGAGACTTGAGGCCCCAGGGAGTGGAGAGGTCTGGTGGGATGAGGGTGGGATGGGGGTGGGATGGGGGTGCAGGTGTGGACATCCTCTTGGAGATGGGGGGGTGGGAGATATGGGATGTGGAACAGTCAGAGGATGGACTGGAATTGGGATAAAGTCTGAAGTGTAAAAACAAGATTAAAAGAAAAGAGTATGTATAAGAATCTGAATTAACAATGCACTCTTAATGGGAATGTGAATTATCACTACTTCTATATTGAATAGTATGAAAAGTTCTCAAAAGTTTAAAATAATACCAGCATGTGATCCAGTTATTACATTTTTGGGATTTACATCAAAAGACAAGACAACCCAGAAGAAGAAATGTCTGCATATTTATGTTTATTAAAGCAATATTCACAATTTCCTTTAGATGGTCAGCTAAACACAAATGCACAAACTGTTATTAAATAAACAAAATGCAGTTTTGTTCGATAATAAAGAATGAAATGTTATTAAGATAAATAACCCAGATATGGGGGGAAAGTAACAAATAATTCTCCTTGTACTTAAAGTGGGTCAAGCAAAGTTGCATCATAGTACAAGATAGAGTTCTAAGAAAAGCAAATTGAAGTTAGGAAGAAGGAGAGAGAATAAGAAGATGATGGGGTGTAATTTAAGTTAGGACACAATAGATAGAGAAACAAAAGCAAAACCTATTCATCTGAATAACTAATGTCAGTTCATATTATAAAAAATTCTCTTTATACAATCATTAAATCTTTAGTCTAGTAGAATATTATCAAAAAATAGACCACAGTGATTCCCCTTCCATCTTGTCTACATGAAGTATTGTGATTGTAAAAGTCTACTATTTAAACAAATATGTTCAACAGGATGAAAATGTGGCCATTTTGAGTACAAAGTTCCATTATGATACATAATTGTACTGAACTAAACCACTGTAGACCTCTGGACACATGCTTTTCGTCACACTGAAAGATCTCTATGGTGACATCAATATTTGTCTATCCCCTAATCTGCGATGTGGAAATAGAATCCAGTGTTAACTCAGACTAGTCCTGTGATTGCCAGCCTTAGTTAATGTAACATGACACATCAAAGCAACAGTCTTCATATGCAAGGGAAAAAACCTCCATTAAGTCTGGAGGTTCCACTGGGAATTGTACTAATTAGTCAACATCCATATGATTGCATACACTTTAATAGATTCTGACAAAACATTAGTGCAGGTGAATGCCAACAGGATATTGTCTTCTTGAATTGTAAATATCTTCAGAAATATTGTTGCAGCAAAGTCAATCTATGTCAGTGAAGGAATTGGAAATACCACTTTAATCAAAGCAGACAGACTCTTGTCAAGCTTAAAGAAATAGGAACAAACTCTAAAAAAGGTTTTAGTTAGCATTTATAATTAATTTAATTTCTATCAACCAAAGCCCCTATAATAAACTTATATTTCTATAGTAACCAAATTCATAAAATAAACTTCCAGCATAAATCAGCAGTTTGCAGTTCAGTTTGTTTAGGTTATATTTTTCCTTGCTATGAATGATATTTTATCTGATCACTGAGAGTGAGGACTTTGCTCGCTCTCTCTCTCTCTATCTATCTATCTATCTATCTATCTATCTATCTATCTATCTNTATATATATATATATATATATATATATATATATATATATGGCATAACATCGAATTGTAAAGAAAGGTAAGTTAGAGAGTGAATGTGACCCAAACAAAAATTCTGATAAATATCATGTTATAATTTTAATTTAAAATTTAAAAATAAATATAAATATATTACTTTTGTTCTCATTCCTATGTACAGGATATCAAAGTCTTGTTTTAGAAGTTGTCTATGGTCTAATATTATATTACATCCCTTTGTCATTCTGAGAATAAACCATATCGCTTGTATCAAACAAGAATGATCTACTTTTATTTCATGAAAAGTAAATTTAAATTTCATCTAGTTTCCCTTTACTCAGCCCTAAAATTCCTTAGAAGTGACAGTGATAAATGCCCTTTTACTATTAATGGACCTAGGAAGGACTGGGGAGTTGTTACTTTCAATCTTATTCTCATCCTTCAAGAAGGTATAGAGGACAAATCTTAAGCTGACGGTGAAGGTTCAAAGATTTAATACGTGATGCTTACATAGTGAACTACCCATAAATGCACAAAGAGCTTCTAGATGATTATACACATGGAGGTTCTTAAAAGATTTTGTGCCAGGAGTTATATAGCTACATAGTCCTCCCCATAGGTCTATCATATCACCTATATCCTCTGTGATGTCCATCATCATAAACCATTAAGCCTAAAGTCTCCTCTTAGTTCACTGAGCTACTAGAAGTAATTAATCATGCTGGACAAACATGCTAATTGGCCTGCCAATGGAACTTTAATTCATAGCAGGCCAATCAGAAGCACGTGTAAAACACTCTTAGTTCTATTGGCAACCAAAGTGGAGTTCACAGTCTTGGAGACCTCAATCTATGGATCTAGGAATACTTCCAGTTAGATAGTGTCAAAGCAGAGTTGATGTGTAAACTGCAAATTTTTTCCATAATCACTAAAAATAAATAAAAAAGAAAACTTGGCACCTAGTGATTTTAATTTTCTTCCTAAGCAAAATTCTATTTGTAATTCAAAATGTGCCTTATGTAGAAATATTAAAGACCAATAATTTAAATTCTCTGGTCAAAAAAAAAAAAAAACCCAAACCAGCATTGATGATGGAAAAGCATCATTGAAATACTTTTTGTGTCTTGAGACACTGGCAGGAAAGACATGTAGTTCACAACGCACTGATTTGGGCATAACATGAGACTTGGCTTTCAATATTTAAATGAGAAGAGTAAAGAGTAGGGTTGGCATTCTGAAACCAATACCCTTAGGAAGGGTTTCTACAATCCATAATGTAGCCTTCGAATTTGCATTTGAAAAGTTATTGACTATCTTTATTGTATCATGGTAATAAATATATAATGCACATGCTTCATGGCTTTAATAGTTTTTAAAATGCTTTATTCAATACTGCCTGATCACCTAAAGTCTTATCAAGGGATGTGCTCTCTGAAATAATTCTTCACACACTGGCTATCACTGGGAAACATCTGAGCAAGGCTGGATGGAACAAGAAGCATTTCCTTTGGAATTCATATTTCACAGCAGTCAAGCTTTCCTTCAAAGACACCAAACATAATTTATTTTTCAAGTAAGACATACACTATTTTTACAGAGCTACAACCAGAATTTAAAAGACAACTGAGCAGACAAGATTCATGAATTCTTGTCACCAAACCTTAAAGTTAACTGAGTTTCAGAAGATGTATTTATTCTGGGTTATATGGTTTCAGCTTCTATGTAGATTTCTGCGATAAGAGTTTCAGGTGATTTCATGGGGTTTGGGAATAGAATCCAGTGCTCCAGACTAAAGGAAATGTACTACCGTTATCTGTAATGTTCAACTATCAGAATTTGTTCAGGTTAAGATATAGTGACAGAAGAGAACTAATTGTGAACATGACTTCCTGTTCAAGATTCAATAGCATCAAATTAGCACTCCAAATTAGCTATGGTAAGAGCACAGAGACAATGGAATGAGTAACATAGTACTCAGAGCTGGTTTAACAGATAAGCAACGAAGTATGGGCCCAGCCAATGTGTCAGAATTCTGAGAACACCTACGCACCTTTAGATATAGCCTGAAAACACTGGTTGCAAATAACTGTGAAACAAAAGCCATATTACTCTATTGAGGCGAAAATGAGAGAACCAGTATTTCATGCCCTTGAATCATGCATCATTTATTCCAGCATCACGCAGTGAAGTGATTCTTAACTCTCAGACGATAAAGAGAACTTGTTTCACCTTTCACTGTTACTAAAAGTCACTTAGAATCTTTGTAAATTCAATGCTGAAAAGAAAGTGACAGTGACAGACAGGCATATGGGACACTGAATGTTGTGTTAGAATGGTGGCTCATTGGAACAGGTCACTACACCAGGTCAGCACAGTTCCACTGGAGAGAGGTTTATTGGGGAGTAGGGGGCGGGAAGGTCAAGGGAGGTCAAAAAGGTGGTGAGGAAGAAGGAGGAGGAAAGACAGAGAAGTCAGGGGTGGGTCTCTGCCTTTTATTTGGGCCCTGGAGTGACTACACGCACTGCTGTGCAAGTGAGGGTGGGCAGGTGAATACTTGGCGGCTGCCATGGCAACAGATGCGGATCTCTGTCGCCTATGGGTGATGTCATCACTAGATTCGGAGGCTCTGCTTCTGATGCCAGCCCTGAGCCCATTGGGTTTTATTGCCCTTGTGGGACTCAATCAATAGAGAGTACAAAAAAGAAAGAAAGAAAGAAGAAAGAAAGAAAGAAAGAAAGAAAGAAAGAAAGAAAGAAAGAAAGAAAGAAAGAAAGAAAGAAAGAAAGAAAGAAAGAAAGAAAGTGGCAATGCACTCCTTTTTCTTCATAACCCTTCCTCTAGGTGCTGAAGTCAAACTAGCTAGTCAGTTTTATCTTCCTTGATTCTGTTGTAAGCACTTTAAGAAGTTTGTTTCTTTATGTGAATAGTAGGATAAGATGGAGACATAATAGAAGAGTAAAAACTAACTAATTGTAAAGCTAATAATTTAATAATTACTTTTTTGACTTGTGAAGAGAAATGCATTTGCTAGAGGCTATATCATTACAGCAACTTTAATTTCAGTGTATTTTATTTCAGCTGTGTCTTTATTTGAAGATTATTTTCATAGACGACTGTAAGAATGTTTACTGTCAGCGATGTGAAGGCGTACTAGAAGAGTAGGTTCCTCTTGAACACCCTTACAACTATGAGAAATGTGTAATTTTTAAAATTCATTAAATTAATTGTGTAGTATTCTGAAACAAAATTTTTTAAAAGTCAGTATCATATTTGGGATTATAAATGTCAAAACGTGACCAAATATTACAAGTATTTTTCACAGTGAACAAAGCAGTTAGAGGATGATGACGGATTCTGCAAGAGGCAGGTTTTGAGCAGACACTAGGTGAGTCAAACAAAGTTTACCATTGGAGGGGCTTTAGAGGACCCCAGTTCTATCCTAACCATGTTTATTTCCTTGCCATGAAATGGGTGGCTTTCCTGGACCGTGTTTTCCTACAATGGCGCTCGCCTCAGCTAGAGCGTCAGACTTAAATGCTCACAGGCCAGAGCCGCCGAGACCGTGAGCTGAAGCAGCCCATTCCATTGCTAAATGAATTATTTCCGGTATTGGTGCTATTAATGGAAAGTTCCCTACATCTTTTGTTTCATTTTGAAATTCTTATCTTTCTCTAAAACTGCCTCAGAGGAATAACATTAAAAACTGATCCAGAAAATTATAGTTGGTATTAAAGTCACATAAAACAAATTTGTAAAAAAAAAAAAAAAAAAAAAATCTTCTCTCTCATTTTTTTTTCTTCTTATGGTAATGGAAATAAAGAAAAGAACATTTTCCAAAAAGATAAATTTGTTAGTTTAAATGAGATATGTTCTTCATAGACTAGGCATTTGAACCTCTGATCCCAGTTGGTTGCTTTGTTTATGAAGGTTTCGGAACCATGAAGAGGCAAACCCTTACTAGATACATTATTTCACTTGAGACAGGACTTTATTGTTTATAGTCTCACTCCACTCTCTGCTTGCCCTACTTGCTGAGTGTTTGCAAGTGAGGATGGGAGTCCTCAGCTTCCTGCTCCAGGTGCCATGCCTGTTGCTTGCTGCCCTACCTCCCCACCATGCTGAACTCATTCCTCCAAAATTCACAGCAAAATAATTTATTTCTTCTATGGATTGCTTAAGGTCATGATATCTCATCACAGCAACAGAAAAATAACTAACATAGTGGGTAAAATGAAAATATTCAGTGTCATGGGACCTAAGAAATTTAAGAGCTAAAGTTTCTTCACTGAAAAAAATTGTATTAATCCATAAGTGTTATATCTACATTTTAGAAGTGTGAGAAGGCTGTAAAATAAAATTTGATTTTATTTCAGATAAGGAGAATAAAAGTGGGAGAAAAATGAGTTTATTAATAATCATCTTTAATTGTCTTTATGCTAGCTATATTATTTGATTCAAAGAAAAAATAATATTAAATAGTTCACAAATAAAAGCAAAATGTATTGAGCAAAAGAGATGCATCAAATATCTATACGTGGCAAGAAATGTCATTGACAGTGCATGATAAAAAAATTCAAAGTTGATATACCTTGAATAAAATCCTATGATAGTGGTGAAACATTCAGAATGTAATTTGCTAGAATTCTTAAAACCATTATATTATTAGATTGAACATAATAATACTAAAGTTATATGATACAGTAAACATCTTTCATGTGACCCTGCAGTTTGATTCTTACAAGATGTAATAATTGTATTTAATAGAAATCCGACTCTCCAAATTATTCACACTTCAAAGTTAATCTAGTACAGAAGAAAATGTAGGCTAAACTTGAATTCGTAGACAGAGGAAAGAGTTTCTGAACAGACAATAATAACACAAGTGTTACAACCAACAATTGACATGCTATTGTGGAATTAAAAACTTCTCTTCATCAAATGACCATTATTTGAGTGAAGAGAAAGCTTACAGGATAGGATGATGTCCTTACCAGCTACACAGATCACGTATTTATATTTGTAATATACAAAGGAATCAAAAACTAAACATCAGCACAACAAATATGCCAATGTAAAAATGGACATGGAAATAGAGAATTCTTAAAATAGCTGAACAACATTTTAAAATTTCTCTAAAGCACCAGCCATCAGGGAAATGCAAAGGAAAACTATTTTGGTATTTCATCTTGCTGTGTTCAGAATGGCTAATAGGAAAAAAGTTGACATATGATGAAGACACAGCATTAAAATCTCTCCCAGTGACATACTGTTATACCATAGGGAAAGCATCTCTCAGCCCTCATCACAGAAGCTTCTATCTGCATGTTATGGTAATCAAGACAGAGACTTGCAAGTGGTCAAGGGACAGAAAACAAGAGATTGTACAATAGTCCACTGTAAATAGTGAAACAGTAAAACTTATTCACTCCTAGTGGAAGCACAAACAATATTGAAACCAGTTTGGAGAGTAACCTAGAAAAGCTACATATATATATTACATGGCCTAGCTACACCACATGTGAGCATATGAACAGAGATTTTCATATCTGTCCTAGGTAGGGTTTTACTGCTGTGAACAGACACCATGACCAAGACATCTCTTACAAGGACAACATTTAGTTGAGGCTGGCTAACAGGTTCAAAAGTTTAGTCCATTATCATCAAGGCAGGAACAAAGCAGCATCCAGGCAGGCATGGTGCAGGAGAAGCTGAGAGTTCTACATCTTCATCTGAAAGTCTCTTGGAGAATACTCACTTCCAGGTAGCTAGGACTAGGTAGCTAAGTCCATGCCCACTGTGACACACTTCAACAATGCCACATCTCCTAATAGTGCCACTCCCTAGCCCAAGCATATACAAACCATCACAGTAGTCTACTACTAGACTACCTGAGTATACATGCTCATTAATCCATTATTAACAGCTGGTAGAATTTGCAAAGTGCCTAGATGTCCATCACCTAATGAATGGATAAAGAAAAATGTTTACAAAATGGAATACTATTCATCTGGTAAGAAAAGGTAAATCCAATTAGAAGGTAAATGGAAAGAGCTAGTATGGTCACTTGGAGTGCGGTGGTCCAGACCCAAAGAGACTAAAGTTTCATGTGTTCTTTCATTTGAATGTGTTAGTTGTGACTCTTTTGATATGTGTGTTGCATTTGAAATGTCCATACAGGTCATAAAATTAACAGGTGCCAGAAGGAAGGGGCTTTTAATGGAAATGGGATAAGTATGTCATGTTATAAGGAGTAATTATGGGCTACAATAATAATATATGTTTTGAAGAGCAGTCCATATGAGGGAACACAGAGAGGAGTAAGAAGTGCTAAAAATCATATAAGAAAGTCAATATGGATAGATAGCTTCTATACCACATCCAAATTCTGTACCCGGGCAGATCTCCCACATCCTTCTTCAGGGTCTGTGCCTTTTAAATCTGCCTTACCATGTCCATCAATGCACTCATCCCAATCCACCAGATGTAGCCCTGGTGCCATATCTATTTTGACTGCCTTCATGTATCCCAACCAATCAATGTATGCCTAACTACCAAACCACTGGTCTATCCTACACCATACAACATTTCTACATTTCAGACTTGGACCAAGAGTTTCCTCTTGCACATCACCCAATCCTCTACGTCCATTTAACTTCATTCTACCCATTTCCAACCTTTAGGTCCACCCCATCTACACAGCCTCTCTTCTGTTCCAAATTATCTATATCAATCTTAGAAGTAACAAAAGAAGTACAGATGTTCAGATACCATTGCAAAAATACCAATAAAATGAAACATCAAGCCAGAATCTTCTCTCCAAAACCTAACAGTCCTTTAGAAATGTTTTCCGGGGGCTGGAGAGATGGCTCAACGGGTAAGAGCACTGACTGTTCTTCCAAAGGTCCAGAGTTCAAATCCCAGCAACCACATGGTGGCTCACAACCACCTGTAATGAGATTACAACCACCTGTAATGAGATCTGACGCCCTCTTCTGGTGTGTCTGAAGACAGCCACAGTGTACTTACATATAATAAATAAATAAATCTTAAAAAAAAAAAAAAAGAAATGTTTTCCAATGAGAAGTCCCTTGGTGAACCCCACAATGCAGAATTTAAAAGAATCATTTACTCTACCAAAGAATTTAAGTGTTTAAGGAAGATGCAAAGAGATATCTCAATAAAATTAAGTACAAAGAATTTAATTTTAATCAAGCAGAAAACTGAATATCAAGACTCAAACATGTAAAGACTCTAGGCCAAATAAATAAATAGATAGATAAATATTTTTAAAGCAAATAAAAAGCAAATCTATGTTTTTAAAAAAGAAGGAAATCAATGTAAAAAGTAAACATTCAATTTAAAGGCATAGAATGAGGGAGAAGAATCCAAAATCAATGACAAAGACCACATGGTCAACAATATATGGGCAGAAAACTTCCTGAAACTAAGGAAAGACACACCCATACAGATATAAAAAGCCCATATAACACTAAATGAATAAGACAAGGAAATCTCACATCATATCATAGTTCAAACACTGAGTATATAAAAGAGTGTTTTAAAGGCTGAAAAAAAAGAATAATATATACACACATATATTATAATATATATATATATATATATATATATATATATATATATATATATATATATAACCCATCAGAATAGTGGGAGAATTCTCAGTGAAAATTTTGAAAGTTGTAAGATCTTTAAACGTGCATTCCACATCCTAAAAACAATGAGAGCCAACCTAAACTAAAATATACCCAGCAAAGCTATTTGCCATAATTGAAGATGAAACACCTGCCATGATTTAAACAGCCTATAAAATTTTATTTCCACTCAGAGAGAGATAGAGGTGGCTTCCGGCACTGACCACTGAGCTCTGATGTGTCTGATAGAGATCCATGAAGGTTCCAAGGGGAGATATTGCAGCTGAAAAGGAGTCCACAAACCCTGCAATTGCTCCAGGACATCAAACAGGGGATGGTGATGGGGATGAGAGTGGGGGGACACAAGTCTTATGGAAAGATGCATTTACAATGTGGACTCAGGAAATCAGAAGGAAAGATGGTGGAACAGACCCATGCTTGGAAAATGATGAATTGATACCTTTTGCCATGTCTGAGCCAGCAAGCTGCAAGCACAAAAGTCATTCCTGATTAATCTGGAATGGAGCTGTAGGCACTGAAGATAGAGAGATGTGTGGCCCCTGGACCTCTTACAGAAACAGATTATGGTTGAATTGGGCAGGCCCTTGGTTGACCAACTACCGCCTGGTATGGAGCCTACAATGCAGCTGCAGCCTGTGCTGTGTGACCTAGGGAGATAAAGAGTGCTGGGCAGCTCTGCTGCACACAGTATACAATTGATCCGGGAGCCTCTGGGCAGCCAACATTGAGGGTAGGAAGATGTGCAGCACCCAGAAGCTTGCACAGAACCTGCCTGGGGATGGAAGCCCTGCCTAACCTCAATATTATCCTAACTCTAGACAACAGCTGGATATTCAGAGCAAGGATCCACAAAGGTACAATATTTATGGTGCTTCCAAAAGCAGAAACCTTGAACCATACCAACAACTCATTGCAATGATTATTTTCATGCAAAGCTGTCCGGGAAATATATTATTTGACACACTGCATTTTCCAATGCCATCATGAGGAAGAAATCTTCAGCAAAGACATAGGAAAGATGATGGGTGAGTGGTGGAAGGCTTAAACTGGAGACGCGATGGTGGTGATAGGTGTAAGAGAGGACCATGGTGGACAGGCAAACATGTTGTTGCCAGGTGGGGCTGATGGGTTTGAACAGCAGCCAGGAGTTTGTGTTCAGATTTAGCCACTTAACACTCTTCTCAGCCACAGGACTACTCTAGTTCTGAGCAATGACAGGATATCCAAGATGAAGAATGGCTCATTTTCAGGATTGAACCTCCTTGAAACACCTCTCTAGTCAGTGGTGCCCCTGGAGACCACTTTGGTATATGTGGTTTGCTAAGCTGTGTTGGAACTGGAGGTTCATGTGTATGCCCATGATCCTACAGTAGCCTGGTCTCTTGTTGATGTCCCTGAGGTCCATATGAATATCTTTGGTCTGGGGCACCACCTGAGGCTATCCTGATGTCTATGGACCATGCTTTTGCCTGGCAGGGGCCATGTTGTTGTGAATGGCCTTAGGTAGCCACGTGAGGCCATGGTCATGTCTGGGTCTGTCCCACTCAACAAGAGGAAACTTTGCCTGGTTCTATAAACCTAGCCAACTCCCTAGGACTAGTGAAGTAATGGATGGATCTTGTAGAGGAATCTACAGGGCCACTTTTTAAAACCAGGAAAAACCCTAACTATATTCTAAATATTTGCTGTTATATCCACAGATAAGTGTATTACCCCTCGTTGAGGACACTTTTGTGTGTAATAGATGAAGACAATTACAGAGAAACATAAACAATAAAAATGCTGAGTTGTGCAGCCCAGTCCCAATGGGCCAATGGATTCATCTGCAACTCACCTACCATAACTAAGGCTCTGGATGCCATGCTGGAGAGTGTGAAGAGAGATGAGAAGAACTAGAGACTGTGTCTGGTGTCTGTAGTGATGACTTGTGAAACTGTCTTCTAATGATGTTAGAGGATGTACTCATACAGTACTTACCCACCTGATTTCCATAACATGCCAAAGTCTATTGCGAAAAAGCTATGAGCCCTTGACCCTATATAAAGAACTACAGACAGTCAAGGAATGCCGATATCAGAATAGAGGATCTAGACTTATCCAAGAAGAGCTTAACAATTGGTTATCCAGTATCAAATGGTGAGCTCTGAAAACAGACACCTAGCATTATACAGAGCAGGTTATATTTTGGAAAATAAAGATGTGCATATAACAATAATGAAAGGAGAGACTATGAATTTCACAGTGAGTAAAGAGGAGTGCATGTGGGGATTTGAAAGTAGGAAAAAGGATGGTGAAGTAATACAATAATACTATAATCTCAAATGTAAAAATAATATGGAAACATATAAATGGAGGTTGGGATAAAATGGAGTTATTGTATAATGGAGTGTCAATGATTCTACTTTATAACACTGGATTACAAGTAAGAAGCCCCAGTGCCAGATATGAACCGCCTCTTTTGAGTTTATGGCCACAGATTCCCTAACACTAAAGACTATTGTTAATGCTCTTGTTTTCTCTCAAGATCCTAATGGTAATACCCTATTGCTAATGATGTCACATAGCTCAATTATAGAGAAATCAAACTAGTACTCACTTCAGAGCTTCATTCCTACTGGGTAGATTTCATAGTAGTGAATGATACTATGAATACTACCTTAGCTGAAAAAATGGTCACCAGTCTTACCTGGTTGTGAACTCTATGAGCTACAATAATAGGTGGCCTGGCAATTCAAGACCACTGTATTGTATGGCATGAATATCATGGAAGCAACCCAACACTTTCTGATCAGATATTGTTTTGCTCTATAAGACTAAGCCCATAACTGGCACAAATGCTTGTGGCTTGATAGGTCATAAGCCCTAATAGCAAACCTATTACTACTGTTCTGCAATGTGAAATAGTTGAAGACCAATTCCTAATGATTTATCCTTTCAGCCATCGATTGGTGTATACTCAACCCTCATCCGAGAAGTTTCTATTTGTAGTAGTGCTGATTGAGACTCACAACTGAGACTCACAACTGGTCAAGATACAAACAATAAGAGACTGTGTAATATTCAGCCTTTAATGATACAATCATGCCACATCCCTTTCCCCTAAGGACCCACAATCATTGGAAGAGGGCAAGCATAAAGAATGTGAGAGCAAAATGTCACATGACTATAAGGAAGAAGTATTTTCTAGATACAGCAGAGTATCTATACCTATGAACCCATGAAACTTGTGACCACATAAATGAGACCAGTGTAAGCCAATGTCAGACAAAAGCCCACTATGGAAATTGAAGTTAGGCAATATATCCCACCCCTAGCTATAGGGATATTTGCACCAGAAACTGCTTACATAGGGAACATCAATTTTCTTTAGGAGTGAAGCCCCTGGCAACTCAACCATATTTCAGTTGAAGTCCACACAGTCAAGAATATTTGAGTAACACAAATTGGTCTTAATAGGTTTAAAGATGAGTAAAAGAAGGCAAAATTTTGTGTGGATGAAGGAGGTGGCATGGATCTGGTAGGAGTTGGAAACTGAATGTGATCAAAATGGACCAGAGTGAAAGACAAGGCTCACATGATGTAGATCAGGTTCATGTGCACTAGACTGCATGCAGACAAGGCTCACATGATGTAGATCAGGTTCATGTGCACTAGAC
>NC_034594.1:72370360-72398029 GCF_900095145.1 Mus pahari | reverse complement strand
GACTGCATGCAGACAAGGCTCACATGATGTAGATCAGGTTCATGTGCACTAGACTGCATGCAGACAAGGCTCACATGATGTAGATCAGGTTCATGGTGCACTAGACTGCATGCAGACAAGGCTCACATGATGTAGACAAGGCTCAAGTGAGCTAAGAATGCTTATGCAGACAAGGGTCATGTAAGCTAAGACTGTGAATGCAGACAAGGCTCAAGTGACAGGTCTCCCCAAGTGATAAGAAGCAGCTTTGTCTCAGAGTTCTGTGAAGTGTGAATAGAAAGGCTATAAACTGGAGTTCTGAAACTTAGAAAAATAATATTATTCTGAAACTCAGATGAGTGTAAGCAGAAGCACAGTGTGATACTCCTCCAGACAATATCTATAGCCAAAGAAATAATCCTGGTGTTGGGAGGACAGCATAACCCTGGCTGACCAAACATACATAGACAAAATAAATTAAAGCGATAGGAAAAGCTAGACACAATGCTAAGACCTGGGAATACCTAGAAACAAAGAAACTGAACAAGTCTTGAACTAGGGTCAAGAGACTTAAGGAACTAGAGATTTATATACATATGGCTCCCCCGTTTTGTTCTTCATAACCCAGAATTCTGTTGTGTATTAATAGCTCACTCACTGAATATGTGTACTGTATACGCAATGCAGCAGTAAGCTTCATGGGATAAAAACATGATCAATAAATATTGGTCACAGAGTTTTACCAATAGATTTACTGCAGCTCAGAGACTTTCTTTTAATGACACCTCTGTGTGACCTAGTGTCAGTGGCTATATGAATATTGGAGATCTAATATCTGTGTTTTGCAGCAATCTCTATTTATATTTTAGTTGCATCGTGTTGCTATGTTACGATGACTTTAGAGTATGTCTCCTACCTTTATAGGTCCTTTACTCAACTCTTTACTCACTTTCTATCCCTATTCTGAGGGGCTAGGCCAATCCTGGTTGAACACCCTGCTTTCCTCACATAGAGCCCCTTAACCTCTACAGCCTAGTTAATCACCTGTTGTGGATAGCCCTAGGTCTAATTATATTTAATGTTAATTCTGTTCTCCTGTGAGGGGCTTCGAACAAGGAATGAGTCAGCAGCACTCAGGTGATTTCCTATAAACCTTCTTCCCACCTTAATATATAAAATAAAGGCTAGAGCTGGTGATTGGGTGGAGAAAGAGAGGAAGGTGGAGCTGAAGGTTTTGGGAGCGAACCAGAGAGACAGAGGGGGAGGAAAAAGAAGGAAAGTGGGCCAGAAGCACCTGGCCTGGAGAATCTGTGAGTTATAAGGGGTCTCTTATATATGAAAGATGATAATGTAGTGGTATATCTGCCCAATCTAGGCATACAGCATGTATTCATATTAATTGAGTTGTGTTTTCACTGCCTGGGCTTATTTGCGTTGGAGATTTACCGCAACAATCACCACACTTCATTTATAAGCTATGAATACCTAGAAACACATTTTTACCTGACACCCCCAGTACTCACACCTATCATGATCCCAGAAGATTTTCCTACCAAGAAACAATTACCACACTTTCCTAAGAACCAGAAAGGACAACAGAAACCAAGGAAAAAATACCCACATACTAAAGACAAGAACAGATTTCAGCACCTAGAATTACAGGCTCCCCAAACCTAGCTGCCTAGATACCAGCATAAAAATACAATAAATAACAAGCTGGAAAATTGTCTCCACTAGAGCCCAGGATTCTACTATTTAGGCCCTAAATATTACAACATAGATGAAGGACAAGAAAAAGACATTAAAATACTCTTTATGAATATGAGAGTATTTTATTTTTTATTTTCCTTAAATCAGAAAAGAATAAGTCCCTTAAAGAAATCTATAAGTACATGCACATGCACACATAAACACAAACTAAGAAAAATATGGAAATTAAAAAAATACAAACTTTAAAAAGAACCCCAGAGGCAAACCTCACCAACTGCATTCAAGGTATGGAAGTGAAATCTCAGGAATTGAGGACAAGATAAAAAAAAAAAAAAAAAACAACCTTCTTCAAAGAAAATGTTAAATATACATAAAGGAAAATCCTGGCACAAAACATCCAAGAAATCCGAGACACTGTGAATATACCAAATCTAAGGATAATAGGAATAGAGAAAAGAGAAGAAACCAATGTCTAAGACGAAGAAACTATCTTCAAAAAAATTGCTAAGAAAGTTTTAAAAGAGAAGATGCCCATCAATGTGAAAGAAACATATAAAGCAACAATTAAACTAGACCCAGAAAGAAATTCCCTTTGGTACATAATATTCAAAACATTAAATTTACAGAGCAAAGTAAGATTATAAATATCTGCAAGAGAAAAAGACCAAGTAACAAATAAAGAAGACCTATGAAAAAAACCTTATTTCTCAGTGGAGACTCTGACGCCTGAAAGGCCTAGATGTTCTACAGACTCTAAGATAACATGGAAGCCAGTGTAGACTATGACAATCAGCAAAATATTTAATCACAATAGATGGAGAAAATAAAACTTTGATAAAACCCAATTTAATCAATATCTGTCTTCAAACCCAGCCCTACAGAAGGTAGGAGAAGGAAAACTAAAAACTAAAAAGGTTAACCATACCCACTAAAACATAGGAATAAATAATCCCAGACCCCCCCCCCAAAAATGAAACATACACACACACACACACACACACACACACACACACATACACACACTACCACCACCATAACAAAATAACAGCAATCAAAAACCATTGCTCATTGGTAATCTCTCAACATCAATAGTTTCAATACCGAAAGATTGCTACTAACACACTGAATGAGAAAACAGACCCTTCTGCCCTCCTGCATCCAAGGCACACATCTTAATGCCCAGATAGGAATCAACACAGGGTAAAGTGATGAATAAGGTATTCCAAGCAAACATACCTAAAAAGCAAGCTGCTGTAGTCATCTTAATATCTGGTAGGATTCAAACCAATACTAATCAAGAGTCAGGGAGGGATACTGCATGCCCATTGAAGGAAAAATTCCCCAGATGACATTTCATTTATTAATATCTATGAACCAAACACAAGGGCACCGGAGCATATAAAAGAACCATTACTACAGCTTAAATTACATATTGACCCTCACACACTGTAAAGGGGAGACTTTAGAGCCCCACTCTCACCAATGGACATCCAGACAAAGACTAAACAGAGAAATGTTGGAGCTAAGTAACTTAAAGTAAATGAATCTAGCATGTTTACAGAACATGTCACCCAAACACAAAACAATATACCTGCTTCTCAGCACTTCATGAAATCTACTACAATATCGACAGACGCAGGCACAGAGCAAGTCTCAGCACCTACAAGAAAATTGAAATCATGTGCTGCTCTCTATCTGATTACTGTGCATTAAAGCTGACAACAAAAGCTTACAACACATGGTAACTGAACAACTCTCTATTGAACGAAAAAAGCCTCAGGTCAGAAATTAAGAAAGGAATTTAAGACTTCCCAGAACTGAATGAATATGATACACTTAAGGGACAAAACAGAGGTGGTCCTTAGCAGTAACTGCCACATAAAATAAGAAAGGAAAGAGAGGGGGAGGGAGGGAGGGAGAGAGAGATGGGGGGGAGAGAGACACACACACACACACAGAGAGAGAGAGAGAGAGAGAGAGAGAGAGAGAGAGAGAGAGAGAGAGAGAGAGAGAGAGAAACAGACAGACAGACAGACAGACAGACTTACTAGTAACTTAACAAAATAAATAAAGAAATTAGAGCAGAAGGAAAAAATCCCAACACAAAGGAGTAAAACAGCAAGAAATAATAAATAATTAAACTAGCCCTGAAATCAGTAAAACAGAACAATAGCAACAACCAATGAAAAAAAAAAAAAAAAAGATTTGATAAGAGACCAGTCCCAGGGCTTTCTGCTTCATCGAAGGCTGAGATATCATGTGCTTTTCCCTCCACCCCTGTGGTGTTTGTTCTTCTGATTACACAGTAGTAGTCTTTTTTATGTCCTCTGGCCTTACAGCACATAGATTCTCAAAAATACAATGTAAGATCCATGGCTACATGTATTCATTCAGTCATGTGCCATGTACCTTTACCATGCTGTGAACATCTATTAGAATTTAAATGAACATTCTGCCTGTTTTGACATTATTTCTGTAACTCTGGAGTTAGAAAAATACTGTTTTCCTTGCTGTGATCAGTAATTTTGAAAAGTTTATGTCCACTTATATTGTAGAATATCTAAACTCCTAGATGTTGATGCTCCCATAAAGCTATATTATTGTAAAGCATACAGTTGAAATAGGTAATAATAAGTATAAGTAAATGAATAAATAATAAATTTGTCCTTACATTGCATTATTGAAAACACGATCAAAATGTCAGTTTATCTCAGTGTGTGTGTGTGTGTGTGTGTGTGTGTGTGTCATGAAGGAATCTGGCCGTGTTCATCTTAGACATCCACACTGTGATGATCCTTTATCATCTCCTTATGTAATCTTGAAGAAAAGAGAATATAAACAATCTAACTACAATGTCTGTTGACCTTTAACAACATAAGCAGAGTCCAGGTATCTTCGGCTGGGTAGCAAAGATGTACTGACTAAAGATTCAGATGCCTGCGTCAGGGTCACCTTTGCTGACGATGTATAGATAAAATGTTTGGCTAATAGTCACTAGTTACAGATTTGTGCATTACACTTGCACCAAATCCCCTCCTTTTTACTAAATTATGTAGTGAGTTGCCATTAGCAATGCCATAGAATATTTCCAGCTGCTCAGGGATGCCATGATAATCAGAGTCACATTTACCTGACAGTTTTTCATATTCTCCTAACCTGGTATAGATGATCAGTTAGCACAGAAAAGATATTTTATCTATATCTGTCTCTCCATCGCTCCATCCACTCATCTATCTGTCTGTCTATCTCTCTGTCTGTATGGTTATGTATTCACTTTAAGTGGAAGAATTTTCACATTATCAAACATGAATTCCAAAGGCACTAGCTAGTTCACTCATGCTCTCTCCATCTTTCCCCTCTTCATGGTGTGTGTATGTGTGTGCATGTGCGTGTGCGTATGTGTGTGTGTTGAATTACATTAGATATTACTGTTTCGGTTAGAGAGACAACAATGGGAACAAGGGTTTTCACTGTCTTTGATTATCACAATACTTGTGTTACTGACGTGGTAGCTGCCCTTACTACAAATAAGTGATGATTTTTGAAATTTATTCTCATTAAGTTTATTTTTTATATGCTGATTCATAAATCAACCTAACAATAATATAGAATCTCTTTCCATATTATCTTTATTTTGACTAATTGTACTTGGGAGTGTTTTAACTAGAGGCTCATTTGCTTTCATTCTGTATTCTTGTTTCATTCTATTTTATTCATTCTGAATTCCTATTTCATTCTTTTTTAATAAGATTTTTAAAGTTATGTGTTGTGGAGGGGCCTGATGCTGTTTGTATTTTGATGCTAATTCTGCTGTCCTGGGAGGGGCTGCAGACAAAGAGTGAGTCACATACCCATGTGACTTCTTGTGAACCAATCCCCTAATATGTAAAGGAGCCAATCACTGGGTGAGGAGGACAGATTTCCAGGTTGGATGGAGGAAGAGAAGGAGGAGGAGGGAGTTAGAGGCTTTTGGAAGTGGATGGCACAGTGCAAGATGTAGCTGCGAGAGGTTGTTGGTATCATGGCAGATCTATCAGGATTCACACCAGAGGAATCAGATTTAATAAGGCATTCAAGATAAGGTTTTAGTTGTGCCCAGAGATTGAGTTACCATTGTTTCTGAGCTAAGTTTGTGTGGTATTTTTTTTTTCTGTTGGATATTCCACTGGGTTTCAGAGAGAAACATTCAGTGGCAAAGTGTGGGTTCACCTAATGAGCACCACAAAGGCCACGGGAGCTTTGAAGCATGGGGCTGGTGTGGTAATGACCTGCCAGTTGGAACCTAGTAACTGGGTGGAGAGTTTTTGGAGTTCTGAGTCAGTCTCAATGAGATAATAATATGTTGGTCATTGCCACCAGTGCATGGCCTGCCAGCCCCAGGTGCAGAGAGTTGCAGGTGCCCAGCAGTAGTTCAGGAAGCTTGCCAGTTCTTTCTTTCTTTCTTTCTTTCTTTCTTTCTTTCTTTCTTTCTTTCTTTCTTTCTTTCTTTCTTTCTTTCTTTCTCCTATTTATTTATTTATTTATTTATTATTTTCTTTATTTACATTTCAAATGCTATCCCAAAAGTTCCCTATGCCCCCCCCCCCGTGCCCCTGCTCCCCTACCCACCCACTCCCACTACTTGGCCCTGGCCTTCCCCTGTGCTGGGTCATATAAAGTTTACAAGACCAAGGGGCCTCTCTTCCCAGTGATGGCCNATTAGGCCATCTTCTGCTACATATGCAGCTAGAGACACGAGNTCAGGGGGTACTGGTTAGTTCATATTGTTGAACCTACAGGGTTGTAGCCCCCTACAGCTCCTTGGGTACTTTCACTAGCTCCTCCATTGGGGGCCCTGTGTTCCATCCAATAGCTGACTGTGAGCATCCACTTCTGTGTTTGCCAGGCACAGGCATAGCCTCACAAGAGGCCGCAATATCAGGGTCCCTTCAGCAGAATCTTGCTGGCATGTGCATTAGTATCTGGGTTTGGTGGCTGATGATGGGATGGATTCCNNGATNGNGTAGTCTCTGGATAGTCCATCCTTTCATCTTAGCTCTAAATTTTGTCTCTGTACCTATATCCTTTCATGGGTGTTTTGTTCCTTATTCTAAGGAGGAATGAAGTATCCACACGATGGTCATCCTTCTTGGTTTTCTTGTGTTTTACAAAATGTATCTTGGGTATTCTAAGTTTCTGGGCCAGTCGTTTCTTAATATTTCCCTCAACAGTTATGCATGCACTATTGAATGAGCTGCTGTGTACCATGTGCATGCCAGTGCCCACAAAGTCTGGGAAGTTGCAAAACATTTCCTAGAACTGGCCTTACAGGCAGTTGTGAGCTACTGAGAGTGCTAAGCACCTAACTGGAATCCTTGGGAAGAAACATAAGAGTTGCTAACCCCTGAACCATTCTCTGATGTTTGAGCTCACATATGTTTTTCTTGATTTTAAAAACACTGTCTTGAGTAGGTAAGTTCTTTATTAGGTTACAGTATAGAATTACCCATTTAGCCTGAGAAAAAGATATAGCTTTTTCTTCATCAAAAATTTTGGATTGCCTATCCATAGATTTCAAATGCAGGGTTTTATTTATAGTTAATTTATTATAATGCAAAATACATTCTGTTTCCTTTTAACACCCTGCATAAAACTAATGAAGATAATTTTAATGTCATTTATTATTCCCAAACTAAAGATGTATCACATAATATTGAATTGTAACAATGTTTTTATACCACTACTTCCTTATCTTGTAAATTTCCAAATTTGGTTCTTCATATATTTCAAATATCTTTCAGATGTAGGGAAATTTTATTCTGGAAACATGGATGCTCTGGCAAGGGATCACATCCAAATATATGACCTAGCCTGAATGCAGGCATGCCCTAGATTACAGTCTGATATGCCTGAAAGACAGACATGACCTTAGTATATATTTTAATCCCAAACAATTAAGGTAAAGTTAGTTTGAGATGTCTAATTGAGGGACAGACAAAATGGCAAGTTAGAGAATGACTAGACAGAATGAATCAGAGATAGAATATGCCCAACTCTCAAGAGAACAGGGAGAGAAAAGAGGTGATGGAAAAACAGAAGAGGGAGGGAGGAAGGCAGAGAGAGAGGGGGGAGAGAGAGAGGCAGAGAGGGGAGAGAGAGAGAGAGAGAGAGAGAGAGAGAGAGAGAGAGGAGCAATTTTACTGGGACAATTTTACAGAGACAGGCTGCAAAGAGAACAAGCTAGAAACAGGTGAGAACAGGGCTAGTCAAAGATGAGAAGGAGCCAGAGATTAGAACCGATTGCTAGACTTAGTCTGAGGCCAAGCAACCCAATTCAGTCAAAAGCCAAATGAAGCCAGTTTGAATCAGTCAGGTTGGAGAGGAGTTTTAAGCTGGAACAGCTGAGTTGG
This sequence comes from Mus pahari, assembly GCF_900095145.1. Taxonomy (NCBI): domain Eukaryota; kingdom Metazoa; phylum Chordata; class Mammalia; order Rodentia; family Muridae; genus Mus; species Mus pahari. The sequence goes on along the minus strand of NC_034594.1, from coordinate 72,389,951 downwards.
AAAAGCCAGCCGGAGATCAAAAAGAAAAAGAAAGGGTGAGCTTGTTCAGCAGTAAACTTCCCAGACAACAATTCCATATAGATAATAAAAGTTACTTTTACATTCAGGAAATAAAGACATGGAACAGTTATTTTAGACAAGCTTCCAGATTCTAGAAAATCATACTTTCCCATTAGGGCATAGGATTTACTCCATTCACTTTTATAGTTAAGAGTCTCAGCAAGGCCACAAACACAAATACACAAATTAGATTCTGGAAGTAAATAACACTGTAATATCCAATTCACCTCTCAACTTGTAGGCCCAATTGTGGTTGACATAATGATCAGTCTCCACTGTGCTTTTATTGTAGCACAATAGCTAAACTGAACGGTAACCACAGTCATGGCTCAGCATTCCCTGTGTAAAATTATAGTTGCCCTCTCTCTCTCTTACATGTTCTGTCTGGTTTGTAAGATGTACAGAGAGCCTAAAAATCTCTCATGAGGAACAAAGAATAAATACAAGCCAACTGCACAAACTGTGTGTGTGTGTGTGTGTGTGTGTGTGTGTGTGTAGTTTGTGTCGATATAAAGCATAAGTATTAATAAGATTTATCAGTCTTTATTTGTTGTTTGCATGTATGCTCATTAATATCTTAGTCTGTTCTTATATATAAAGTACTTATATATGTAAATGATAAAATGGAAAATATACATATGTAATAAACAACTATACATTATAAACTACATGAATGCTATATGACAAGTCCCAAGATCTGCAAGATGAGCTAGACCCAAAAACATGCAGGGAGGCAGTCCACAGTCCAGGGAGGCTGTATACAGTACATGGGAGGGAATACAGAGTGCAGATGTGACAATGTACAGTACAGCCCTGAAGATCATTGAGGTCAAAAGGACTTTCCTTCTCCTGCTTATTTCTCAATTAATTTCAGGTTAAATACTCAGGATAGCACAGATTCATGTCATGAGTCTCTTGAATCCTGTCATTTCCACCCCTGTTCCTAAAGAAGGTGTGTTAGTTATTTTTTTTTTTTCTTTCTTCGGTGATAAAACGCCACGACCAGAAGCATCTTACAGAAGAAAGAGTTTATTTTGGCTTTTGGTTCCAGTGGAGTAAGAGTCCATCATAGTGGGAAGGCACAACAGGGATTGGTTGGCATGACAACAAGAAAGTGAAGCTGAGAGATCATAGCTTCAATCACAAAGCAAGAAGCAGAGAGCACAAACGGGGAGTGTGGAAAGGCTTGGAACTCTCCCTCTGTTCTCTGTTAGATTCCCTTAACCGAGGCTGAACCTCAGGTCAACCTTTTAAAACAGCGCCACCAACTGGTGACAAAGTGATCAAACTGTGCCTATTGAGGTTGTTTCCTTTTAAAAATAATTCTCTCATATATTACAACTTAACTAGTTTTCCCTTACTCCCCGTCCCCAGTCTCTCCCCTCCACCTGCCTTCTCCCCCAGATCCACCCCTCTCTTCCTCTTTTCAAAAACAAAAACAAAAACAAAAACACACACACAAAAAAAAACAACCAAATATGGCCTAACAAGCTACAATCAGACCAGGCACACACTCTTTTGTTTGTTTGTTTGTTTGTTTGTTTGTTTTTTGGGGTTTTTTTTTTTTTTTTGGTTTTTTTTCGAGACAGGGTTTCTCTGTGTAGCCTTGGCTGTCCTGGAACTCACTTTGTAGACCAGGCTGGCCTCGAACTCAGAAACCTGCCTGCCTCTGCCTCCTGAAAGCTGGGATTAAAGGTGTGCGCCACCACGCCCAGCTCAGGCGCACACTCTTATTTTAAGGCTGACCGAGGCAACCCGGCAGGAATAAAAGGGTTCCATGAGTAGGCAAAACAGTCAGAGATAGCCCCAGATCCTACTGTTCAGAGTTCCACAAAAACACCAAGCTACTCAGCTGTAACATACACGCAGAGGACCTAGGTCGGATGTCTACAGGCTCCCTGTTCTCTGAGCGAGCGCTCCCACGAATCCAGTTTAGTTGATTGTGTGGGCTATATTCTGGTGTGTGCCTAACCTCTCTGGTTCCGCTGCCCAATGTTTGGCTGTAGGACTATAAATCTGCTCCCATCAGTTGCTGGATGAATTCTCTCTGGTTTCTTTGATGATGATCCCTTTAGGTAGAAGACATTTCTGGCTCAAACCATCAAGAAAGGGAAGTCTTGCAATGTAAAAACCCCAAGAGTTAATTATTTTTCAGGATGGACATTGCCTTCGTTACCTTAGCCAAATCCTTCATAGCTTCACAGCTGAGGAACAACGCTATGTGTGAAGAACTGAGAGATCTTCCCTGTGGGAATGGGGGTGAGAAACCTGTGAGTGAAAATCAGCATCAGCTGGGAATAGTGAACACCCAGAGTTCCAGGAAGTTCTCTTAGCTCAAGGTCATCCTCAGCTACCTCCTGATTCAATACCAGCCAGAGGGACAAGAGAATCCTGAAAAAAAAAAATTTCCCCTGTTCTGAGGCTTTCAATTTACAATGCTTTCATCTGTGTGATAGCATACAACAATAAACACATTTCAGACAAAAAATTCAACCAAAACTTAGAGTCCCCTAAGAAACCCTTAAACATGCCTTCTTTATTATTATTTCCCTCTAAATCATACTGGGAAAATGGCAGTACACTAAGCCACACTTCTGATGAACATTTGTGGAATATATAGTAGACTGAGAACTGAGTGCAGAACTACTCCTTTCATAGCATACAATAATAACTTTTACTATAAAATACGTTAAAATTATTTCATTATTATCTCTAGAAGATAATGGTAAAATATTCCCTAAAGGGTATATGTATATTAACAACAATCCTTTGTGCATACTGACATAAAAGCCATACCAAGGTAGAAAATATCATAACAATTTTAAAATTTAAACTGGAGAAAGTCACCGGAGATACATTTTATTTTAAATTTTAAAAATTCAACAGACAAGGTTAGAGAGATGGCTTATCTGTTAAGCACATTGCTTGCTCTTCCAGAGGACATGGGTTCAATTCCCAGCACCCACATGACAGCTCATACCTGTCTATAACTCCATGTCCAGGGCTCTGACACCTTCCTTCAGACATACTTGCAGGCAAAACATCAAAAAAATCAAAATAAATAAAAATTTAAAACACTCAATAGATAAGAGATAATAAAGTAAAGAAAGGTATTCTAAACTCTGGGGCTTAATTAACTATTTTTCTTAAGCCTCTTTACTCAATAGAAGCCATGGCTATAAAGATGATAGTTCACCTGTCCTCTTCATGAGTGGTAAAGCTGCATGCGGAATTCCTATCACTCAAATGTGCCTCACTTTCCTGTAAGGAATCAAAGTGCACTCCGTGAAAGTGGTGGATTTTTCTGCCTGCTGTTTCTGAGCTCAGAGTTGCTTTTTCATGCCTGACAAATGTCTGACTGGGGCTCACAGAAGCAGAAGTGTTTGGAGAAGAGGTCTAAAATCACAGAATATACAATCCAGATGTGAAAAGGAAAACTGCAATGAATGAATGAATGTTATCCTTGCTGTTCTCAGACAGATGTGTCATATTTTCGTGCAGGGCCTCACAAGACTTTCATTTCTGACACCAACACCCATGTGACAAGAGCATCCTGATAAGATGTTGGAAAACTCCCCGTCCCTTTGTCTGTCTGCAGTGCTTTAGAAGAAGAGACTCATAAACAAATTCAGGGAGTGATGTCGATGTTTGGAGAGTGCTCTTATCTTGATTCACTTTGCTTTGAGAATGAAGCCTTAGTTCAACTCCACGTTCCAGTGACTTGGAATGGATCCAGATGTCTTGCTCATACAGTGTTCTGGAAAATAACTAAGACAGATGTTTGAGGACATAGACTTTTACAAGTCCACTAGGCTATTACAAAGCCTAAGGTTTGACATGCCTTGACTTAAATCTATAAAATTATACTCCCACTCCCAAAATTGTTCTGAGCCTATAGGATGATTTGTCCAGTTGGAAAATGAATCCTTCAGTTCTCTATAGCAAGATCAAAATAAGATTGGTAGAAATGCAATTCTCTATTTTGAAGAAAACAAATTCGCAATTCTCTATATTTTTGAATGTACTTCTTTATACAAAATTTTATTCGACAGGTTACATCAGTTGCAACTATTTAAGACAGAGAATGTACAAATTCTTTTAAATGATAGGAAATAAGTATTTTTAAAGTTTATGGATTAACTGAGTGGGGTATAGTTATACCAGAGGTAAATTTGAGCCAATCTAATGGTATTTCCTTAAAATATAGTCAGTCTCTCTGCAGGATTTGTCATCTGAAATGAAAAGAATCTAAGTTGACTCCTACTGGTATGGGCCCTGCCTGGGGAGAGGGGTACACCCCCAGATATTATTCATTCATTTCCTGGGTTGATTTGATGGCATAACAAAAATAGTGGACAAAAAGTTGGAGAAACTGGACACTTGACCGGGTACACTATGGACTACTAATAGAGCATCCCTAAGGCTAAAACGTCAAGAAGGAGACAGCTGCAGCTTCACCTTTGTCCAGGGTTAAAGAAATTGGCATTCCCTATCTGCTATGAATTGTCAAATGTATGTCTGAAAAAAAGAAAACCCAAATGTTCTTCCTACTGTCACAAAAAACAAAGTGGCAGTTTCAAGCTTTACAAAATGCCTGTATATTTGTCCAACCCAAGCCATAAAGACATAGCAAAAAATCCTGTTCATCCATACAGGACAAAAGTGCATGCGACCGTCACTCCTAGGACCATCTCCTCAAGGGGTACGCAAAGGCAGTAGAGTGGTTTTTGATAGGTTATTTCTTTGCCTGTGAAACGAGCCAATTTAAACCAGATTAGAATGTATTAAACACAGGTTTGTCAGGAAGCGGCTTTCAGGTGAGTTCACTGGCCCTGAGGGGATTGAGGCCCAGGAGTCACCAGGGAGAGGGGGAAGGGGGAGGGCACATTCGAAGAGAAAGGAGAAAAGGAGGAGGAGACACCAGAATGTCCTGATTATATAATAGGGAAGAGCCTTTGCGGGAGAGGCAGCCCAGCACCTAGGCTTAAACATTCAGGGTATGCCAAGTAGAGTCTGAGGGATGCGAGGAGAGCCCGGAGGCCAAGTCTCTTTCCCTTGTCCAGGGGTCTGAGGCTGAATAGTTTGCAGGACGTATTACCTATTTGGGTGCCATTTTCTTTCCACTGACGCCTTCGTGAGCGCTTCACTAGAACTGTTTTAGCACCAGCTCCCAAGATTCAGTCTACCGATACAGCTCAGGCTACTTGGAGAAGCAGGAACTACAGAAGTCCAGTTACCAAGAAGATGAGATCTTACACATGGAGCGGTCATTGTTTCCAAGAAAGCTGTAAGCCTGAAAAATCTACCAAACTCAGAGAGATATTCTTCAGCTCAGAGCTACCCACGATCCATATTTTCCCTTAAGGAATGGAATTTATCCTCACAAACTGACACTTTTTTTTTTAACCAAGAACTTAATTTAATAGCATAATATATATTTTAAAGTATATTCCGAATTAAAAACAAAACTATAAAACAGGAACATATGCCTACATGGAAAACTTAAGCTCACACTCTAATCAAATAAGAGTAAAAACAAAAATGGATAAAAATATTCAGAATAAAATATACACAGAAGCCTTACATACAATAAATTCACATCTATAGAAGTTAACGGATTTTAAAACATTGTACATTTATCTTTATTTATATGTGTATGGGAATGTGTAACTGAGTGGGTGTATGCTTGAGTGTGTGTGTGTGTGTGTGTGTGTGTGTGTGTGTGTGTGTGTGTGGTGTCTTTGTGTGTGTGGGGTGTATGTGTGTGTATGTATGTGTGGTGTGTGTGTGTGTGGTGTGTATGTGGTGTATGGTGTGTGTATGGTGTGTGTGTGTTATATATGTGGTGTGTGTGTGTATGTGTGTGGTATGTATATATGTATGTATGTGTGTGTGTGGTATGAATATATGTGTGTGTGATACACATGTACATGGGAATCATTTCTCTTCATCTACCAGGTAGTTCTTGGCTGAACTCAAGTGCAGCCAAGCTTTGTGACAGAAAGTAGGACATGGTGACACACAAGTACAGTTGCAGTACTTAGGATAGTGATGGAAGAGCATTTAAAGGTATATGTAAGTCTGCACTATAGAGACTACAAAATCAAAAAAAAAAAAAATAAATCCATCATTAAATCAACAGATAAATTCGGCTCAGCATTCAAAGATGCACCTAAAGCTCTCCAGTCTTGCTGAGCTCACCTTCCAGTCCCAGCAAGCGACTGTACTTGTTACACATATCCCATCCTACATATCCCATCCTGTAGTACTGAGTCTTTGCTTTAGGTTTTTTTTTTCAGTCTAAGTTCTCTAATATCTGTTGTTACACTATCATCACTTTTAAACTCCTCTCCTAAAAAGTCATCTCTCTCATAATGCTATTTAAAATTTTTGAATCCTTTAGTTTAGTAAAATTCAAATCTTCCTGTCTCCCTGTTTTAACTCTCCTTTTATTGTGAGGATGGATGAACCAGGAGATTGAGTGAAGGTTAAGAAAAACACTACAAAATAACTTCTTTCCCAAAGATTTAGTGACATTTAAATTTTCATTTAATTTTCTTTCAGTCACTTCATCATTCTTCAATTTGATAAGTGCTTATCAAATTGAAAATAATATCTACACTATAAAGTTTAGTATATAATAGAAAAGAAGAATTGGATCATTGTTGTGATTGATAATCATTTCTAAAAAGAAGTCTATGGCATATAAGGTGACATTTTTTAAGTCCTTAAATATATAATTTACTCAAGATTCAGGTGGTTGAGCTCAGGGAATGATACTTTGCAATGTTATCTTATCCATCACAGAGGTACATATTAGACAGTCAGCAAAATCAAACAACTACAACAAACAAACAAATACCATAAAACTATGCAAGTATGTTTACTTGCTGCGATAGTTAAATCTTTATTCTAACTTAGCTGGACACATGATAGAATCACATAGGAGCTAAGGCTCTGAGTATGTCTACCAGGGCATTTCCAGAACAGTGGAACAGAGGTGGAAAGATTAATCTTAAATGTGGGAAGCACTGTCCTGGGTAAGGAGCCTGCAGCTCCACAAAAAGAAGACAGCAGAGCACCAGAATTCCTTTCTCTCTCCCACTCTCCCCTCCCCACCTCAACCCTGCTCTTTGATTGGTGCCTACCCTGATCCCAGGTGTCATACTTCTCTCTACCATGATAACTCTACTCTCTAAATATGAACCAAAGTAAGTCCTTCTTTTCTTCAGTTGATTTTATTAGGTGTCTAATGACTACAATGAGAAAAGTAACTAACACAGAAAATTACTATCAATGAATACTGGTGTTGCTGTGATAATCCTAACACCCTAGTTTGTAAGACTGTGGAACCAGAATGAGAAAAGTAACTAACACAGAAAATGACTATCAATGAATACTGGTGTTGCTGTGATAAATCTAACACCCTAGTTTGTAGGACTGTGGAACCAGAATAGCTGAAGAACTTAGGGCTACGAGATGGAGAACACCAAAAGTGGTCTAAGCAGAATTCAATGAGACTTTCTGGGGATAACTTGGGAGACTAGAACTCAGATAGAAATGTAGACATTGGAAATCTGACTCATGAGGTATCAGCGTGGAACAAGGAGGCGGGGGGGGGGGCATTCATGTTATGCACAATTAAAGAATCTGCTTGCACTTTTGTCCTGAGGACTTTAGTAAGACTGAATTCAACACTAATGGACAGATTTGTAGAGAAGCGGAAACTGCAAAACAGGATGTCCTCTATGCTGTGGCTTGGTTACTGCAGACTGCTCTTATTCAGATCTGCAGTGAGAAAGATAGACTTTTGCAAGTCTAGAAATGTGTATAAATTTGAAGTTGCGAACATGGTAGAAAAAGGTAAAGCAATTGTTAAAAACTAAATGGTGGCTACACACTGAGGCAAAAGCAAAGGTTCCCTGTGGACAAGTAACACCCTATACACAGAAGGCTCCAACTTGGGAAAATATAATTTTTTTTAATAGGAGAGATTTTAAAGAAAGGATGTATCTTTCCAAAATGACCACATTAAGAAATGTTTTCACCCCCAGGTTAATTCGCAAATGCATACAAAGGCCACAGCCACTGTTTTTCAAGGTGACCAAGGGGAATATTGTTTTATTTTCTTACGAATTTTGTCATAGCAATGAGAAAATAAAACCAGCACAGAGTCTTCAACAAACTTTTTTTGTTCCTGAGTTTCAAGTAAGTGAGAATTTCACATTTTATGGTACAGTGACCCCTCTGTGTGTGATATAAAATTTAAAAATAAAATTCTATTGCTATCTAATAATTTGCACAGATAGATACATTTTTTTATTTTCTTTATTTACATTTCAAATGCTATCCTGGAAGTTCCCTATACCCCCACCCCACCCCTGCTCCCCTACCCACCCACTCCCATTACTTGGCCCAGGCCTTCCCTTGTGCTGAGTCAAGTGAGTAGAATATTCAGCTATAGTTCTTACCATATGAAAGTCTCATGATAGTGTATACATTCCATAAATAATTTCCCTTCTGAATTGAGATTTGAAAATAGTTTTGTACTGGGCACATAGTATTTGAGTGTGCAGTAAGTACTCAAAATGAATATCTAGGTTAGAATTTAATAGGCTTTCAAAAATCTGTTGAAAATCTACATAAAGTGGTCATTTAATAAACAAATAAAATACGTAAAAGCTTAAAGTGGAATTACTAGAGAAATTATTAAGGCTTAACTCTATGGAACTGGAATATGGCAGGCTTTCTCTAAATACCTTGATCATCTAGCTGACCTTGAATGAAACAATTAACCTCTCTGTGCTATTACCTATTTGCAAGAATGGTTACCTTTCTGTTTTTGTTTTGTTTTGTTTTGTTTTGTTTGGAAAGAAGTTGTTGCATATTATGGCATGTGAAGGTAAATGTTTTGGCAAATTTATCAAATATTCACAGTTTTGAAGTGCCAATAGTTTTATTAAAACTAAGATGAAGTAAAACTATGATCATTAGAAATGATGACATACATTCAAACACATATTAAAAAGCATTTTTCTTTGAGAAATTACTACAAATCTGGGAGCATTACAAATTAAATCATGCAATGACTTACTTCATGAGATGTCTGCACATGGATACAAGCTATTTATAAGTGACCTTGACATTGCAGCTGACATGGGGAGAACTCTGATGTGCCTGAGTTTCAAAGTGCTTCTATGCCAGCATTCTCCGACATTCTTAGATTAAAATTCACCCCCAAAGAGGATCCTTTAGTAAAATAAATAAATAAATAAATAAGACATTTAATTAATTCATTACTTCATTAATGCTATACAAATGCCCTGTAACCTGGTGACTAGGAAGCTCATGGCAGTGACTTTGGAGTAGCCAGTGTGTTCAAAGGGTCTGTACAGATACTGCAGTATAAAAAAAAAATTCCTATGTGATCCTGAAAGACAGATCTACGGAAAAGTACAGCATTTCCTCTCAGGGAAAAAAAAAAAACACTTTCTTTGAAGCTTTTGATTTGCTTCTCGTGAATTGTCACTGCTCTTTTCAGCATCAACATATGTTTAATGAGGAATGAGGCAGACACTGCCAGGAGAACATCCTAAGGATTTTAAAAGGAGAAGATAGATTCACACATACACACACACACACACACACATATACAGGTAGATAATCTATAGAGTAGATGGATATATGGCTCTCAGTATTTGTCATATGCTACAACTATGAGCCTAGCACCTGGGGAGATAATTTTGTGATACTTACTGATAATTTTGATGACCTGAGTTGAATCCCCAAAGCTCACATGATGCAAAGAAAGAACTGACTTCCAAGTGTGTGCTATGGCACTTTCGCTTACACATACATATGCACAAACAGATAAGTAAAAACTAAGTTAGCATATGAGAGTAGTGATAACTTCACATAATTATATCATATGACGTTGGTATATTATGTAATGAAATGGTGTTACGGCTCTGAATGTCACCTAAGGCCAGTATATCGTGGAAGCAATTAAAATTAGCACAGTCTGCATAATCAAGCAAAGAAATCACAGCTTCACATTTTGGGCAAGTGCTTTTGTTCAATCAAATTTTCAACATCAAACTTATTTTAAAAATCTACCTTGAATTCCAGTTGTATCAAACCATGTCGTTGTTTTGTTTTGTTTTAGTGGAATTCACATAAGAGCTTGTCAGATAGTAGAAAGGAAGTCTAAATATGCATTGATCACATTCTTCTTTGTTACTATATATTTTGGTCAACAAAAATAGATTGTTATTTTTCATAATAGCCAAACATTAGCACACGCTTACACACACACACATTTTATAAAATGTAAATAGGATATAAGACCAAAGTGATTTAATATTCACTTATGAAAAACTCAAGTAGTATTTCTACTGTTAAAGGGAGCATTTGGTGGTTAGATGGATTCATGATCACTGGCAGATTTATAGAAAGAATGCAGATGGCCCTCACCAAGAATAGTTTGTTAAATAACCCAGTATATATACTGTTGAGTAGATGGATCATCAACTATAGCAGTACTGTAACTGTAGGTAAAATAACAAAAAATTAAAGGAACTCTTATTTAGAGAGACTGTAGAAGCCTATTTTAACAGTAAAGAAATCAAGACAAAATAAATTTTACATTTTGAAAAATATGGTATTTTAAGGAAACTAAACAATTTAAGAGTCAAAATTCAAATACATATACCTATATTTATGACTTTGAATTGGAAATCCCCATAGAGGATCTTCACATATGTTCTTCACACCGAGGCAATGTTTCAATGAGCTATTTTTCACATTCATTGATGATACCTTCATTTAATCAGTTACTGGATTTCTATAATAATCTCTTAGTGGTTTTATTTTGTTTATTTGTCATACTGGCTCAACTATACTCAGACTTTAACTTACATCAATTTCTTCTTATTAAGCTTTGATCATCTCAACCAAACACTACAAAATTTATCCATAATCATTTTGGAGAATTTAAGGGAGAGAGAGATTTCTCTGTGATGAATGGTTATAACTTTCTGTCATGACTGCCTCTCATCTTCACTTACTTTTGTTTTAGTATTTCACAGGTTCTGTGGGTCCTCATGCCTTCAAGTAGCCCCCATGTGCAATTCAACTCTTGGATAATTTTCTCTATAACTGGTTAAGTAGTATGCTTTACAACTATGAAAACGCAGGTTATCAACCCTGATTTTTCAGCTTCTCATGACATTTTGTGGCATCCATCATTCTATTGTTGTCATTTCTGATTTTGTATCACTTCATTTAAGCAAGGAATTTCCAAGTGCTTGAGTAATCTTCAATAATCTACATGTTGGATTTCCAACTTATTGAATGGATTAATAAATATTAATTATAACTGTTGAATTAAAATTATAGCTATAAAATACTGGAAAGATTTTTTTCTTGATAACATATACTATGTTTATATGCTAGAAGACAGGTGAGATTTATACACACTCCAATTACGCAGAGTTGACCCTTAATAATTTTCCTAGTAATTGCACTAAAAACTTTTACATATTTTTTTATTTATGAAATGACCACTGTACCTAGATTTCTACCAGACTTGAAAACCCATTAAATTTTAACCTAGGTATACATTTTTTAAGTACTTCTTCCACACTCTAATACTGTATGCTCAGTACAAAACTGTTTTTTAAAATTGACTCAGAAAAATAGGAACTTGAACAGTGACATCAGGAGCAAGTTTACCAGCAGAATTCACTAGATTGAAGAGAGAATATAAGGCAATGAAGGTTAATATAGAGGAAATGTATGTATAAGTCAAAGAAAATGTTAAATCTATGAAACTCCTGCCAAAAGTACAGGACACCCTGAAAAGAGCAAACCTAAGAATAAAAGGCATAGATGAAGGACAGAAATATCATTTTGAAGTCTCAGAAAATGTTTTTGACAAAATAATAGAAGAAAAATGTTAAATCTATGAAACTCCTGACATAAAATGGCCAGGAAATACAGGACACACTAAAAAAAAAACAAACCTAAGGATAATATTTATAGAAGATGGAGAAGAATCTCATCTCTGTTTAGCTCTTTACCCCATTTTTAAATAGCCTTATTTGTTTCTCTGGAGTCTAACTTCTTAATTTTTTGTATATATTGGATATTAGCCTTCCATCAAATATAGTATTGGTAAAGATCTTTCCCCAATCTGTTGGTTGCCTTTTTGGCTTATTGACAGTGTCCTTTTGCCTTACAGAAGCTTTGCAATTTTATGAGGTCCCATTTGTTGATTCTTAATCTTACAGCACAAACCATTGGTGTTCAGGAATTTTTCCCCAGTGCCCATATCTTCCAGGCTCTTCCTCACTTTCTCCTCTGTAAGTTTCAGTGTCTCTGGTTTTATATGGAGGTCCTTGATCAATCTGGAGTTGAACTTTGTATAAGGAGTTAAGAATGGATCTATTTGCATTCTTCTACATGCTAACTGCCAGTTGAGCCAGCATACTTTGTTGAAAATGCTGTCTTTTTTCCACTGGATGGTTTTAGCTCCTTTGTTAAAGATCAAGTGACCAGAGGTGTGTGAGTTCATTTCTGAGGCTTCAGTTCTATTCCAATGATCTACCTGTTTGTCACTGAACCAGTACCATACAGTCTTTATCACAATTGCTCTGTAGTACAGCTTGAGGGTTGGGATGGTGATTCCCCAGAAGTTCTTTTATTGTTGAGAATAGTTTTTGGTATCCTAGGGTTTTTTGTTATTCCAGATGAATTCACAAATTGCTCTTTCTAACTCTGTGAAGAATTGAGTTGCAATTTTGATGGGGATTGCATTGAATCTGTAGATTGCTTTCAGCAAGATAGCAATTTTGACTATATTAATCCTGCCAATCCATGAGCATGGGAGATCTCTCCATCTTCTGATATCTCCTTTGATTTCTTTCTTCAGAGCCTTGAAGTTATTATCATACAGATCTTCCAATTGCTTAATTAGGGTCACACCAAGGTATTTTATATTATTTGTGACTATTGTGAAGGGTGTTGTTTCCCTAATTTCTTTCTCAGCCTGTTTATCCTTTGTGTGGAGGAAGACCACTGATTTATTTGAGTTAATTTTATATCCAGCCACTGTGCTGAAGTTGTTTATCAGGTTTAGGTGTTCTCTGGTGGAATTTTTGGGGTCACTTAAATACACTATCATATCATCTGCAAATAGTGATATTTTGACTTCTTCCTTACCAATTTGTATCCCTTTGATCTCCTTTGGTTTTCTTTTTCTTTCTTTTTTTTTAAATCTTATTAGATATTTTCTTTATTTACATTTCAAATGCTATCCTGAAAGTTCCCTATACCCTCCCCCTGCCCTGCTCCCCTACCCACCCACTCCCACTTCTTGGCCCTGGCGTTCCCCAGTACTGGGGCCTATAAAGTTTGCAAGACCTAGGGGCCTCTCTTCCCAAAGATGGCCGACTAGGCCATCTTCTGATACATATTGCTCTGGCTAGGACTTCAAGTACTATATTGGATATGTAGGGAGAGAGTGGACAGCATTGTCTAGTCTCTGATCTTAGTGGGATTGCTTCAAGTTTCTCTCCATTTAGTTTGATGTTTGTTACTGGTTTGCTGTATATTAGTTTTACTATATTTGTATATGAGCCTTGAATTCCTGATCTTTCCAAGACTTTTATCATGAAGGGGTGTCAGATTTTGTCAAAGGATTTCTCAGGATCTAATGAGATGATCATATGTTTATTTTTCTTTGTGTTTGATTATATAGTGGATTATGTTGATAGATTTCTGTATATTGAATATGTTTTTTTCTTTGTGTTTGATTATATAGTGGATTATGTTGGTGGATTTCTGTATATTGAACAATCCCTGCATCCCTGGAAAAAAGCTTACTTGATCATGCTGGATGATCATTTTAATGTGTTCTTAGATTTGGTTTTTGAGAATTTTTGCATCGATATTCATAAGGGAAATTGGTCTGAAATTCTCTTTCTTTGTTGGGTTTTTGTGTGGTTTAGATATCAGAGTAATTGTGGCTTCATAGAATGAATTGGGTAAGTTACCTTCAGTTTCGATTTTGTGGAGTAGTTTGAAGAGTATTGGTAGTAGGTCTTCATTGAAGGTCTGATAGAACTCTGCACTGAACCCATCTGTTCCTGCTTTTTTGTTATTGGTGGTGGTGGTGGTGGTGGTTTATTTTTTGGTTGGGAAACTACTAATGACTGTTTCTATTTCTTTAGGGGATATAGGAGTGTATACATAGTTAATCTGATCCTGATTTAACTTAGGTACCTGATATCTGTCTACAAAATTGTCCATTTCATCCAAGATTTCCAGTTTTGTTGAGTTTAGGCTTTTATAGTAGGATCTGATAGTTTGTTTTTTTTTTTTATTTCCTCAGTTTCTGTTGTTATGTCTCTCTTATCATTTCTGATTTTATTAAGATACTGTCTCTGTGCCTTATAATACAGAATGGCTGAGAAGCACCTAAAAAAAATGTTCAACATCCTTAGTCATCAGAGAAATTTAAAATCAAAATGACCCTGATATTCTACCTCACACCAGTCAGAATGTCTAAGATCAAAAACTCAGGGACAACAGATGCTGGTGAGACTGTGAAGAGAGAGGAACACTCCTCCATTGCTGGTAGGATTGCAAGATGGTACAACCACTCTCGAAAACAGTTTGGCAGTACCTCAGAAAATTGGACAAAGTACTACCTGAGGACCCAGCAATACCACTCCTGGGCATATACCCTGAAAATGCTCCAACATGTAATAAGGTTACATGCTCCACTATGTTCATAACAGCCTTATTTATAATAGCCAAAAGCTGGAAAGAACACAGATGTCCCTCAACAGAGGAATGGATACATTTACACAATGGAGGACTACTCAGCTATTAAAAACTATGAATTTATGAAATTCTTAGGCAAAAGGATGGATCTGGAAGATATCTTGAGTGAAGTAACAAAAGAAGACATGATATGCACTCACTGATAAGTGGATATTAGCCCAGAAGCTCTGACTACCCAGGATACAATTCACAAACCACATGAAACTCAAGAAGGAGGAAGACAAAACTGTGGGTACCTTGATCCTTCTTAGAAGGGGGAACAAAAATACCCATGGAAGGAGTAACAGAGACAAAGTGTGGAGCAGAGACTTAAGAAATGACCATTCAGAGACTGTCCCACCTGGGGATCTATCCCATATACAGTCACCAAACCCAGACACTATTGTGGATGCCAACAAGTGCTTGCTGACAGAAGCCAGATATAGCTGTCTCCTGAGAGGCTCTACCAGTGCCTGACAAATATAGAAGTGGATGCTCACAGCCATCCATTGGACTGAGTACAGGTTCCCCAATGAAGGATCTAGAGAAAGTACTCAAGGAGTTGAAAGGGTTTGCATCCCCATAGGAAGAACAATATATGAACTAACCAGTACCTCCAGAGCTCCCAGGCACTAAACCACCAACCAAAAAGTACACATGGTGGGACTTACGGCTCCAGCTGCATATATATATAGCTGAGGATGGCCTAGTCGTTAATCAATGGGAGGGGAGGCCTTGGTCCTCTGAAGGCTCTATGTCTCAGTATAGGGCAATGCCAGGGTCAGGAAGTAGTAGTGAGTGGGTTGATGAGCAGGAAGATAGGGGAGGTGATAGAGGGAGGAGGTTTTCTGAGGGGAAACCAGGAAAGGGGATAACATTTGAAATGTAAATAAAGAAAATATCCTGTAGCAAAAAGAACTTCATCTCGAAGTCCCAGAAATTGTTTTTCACAATAACAGAAGAAAAATTTCCTAAACTAAAACAGGAAGTGCCTAAAACAATAAAAGAAGCACACAGAATCCTAAATATATTGGGCCAGAAAAGAAAGGCCCTTTGCCATATAATAACCAAAGCACTAAGCATGCAGAACAAAGAAAGGGCATTAAAAACTGCATGATAAAGGCAAAGTAACATATAAAGATAGGTGTAATAAAATTAAACTCGAGTTCTCAATGGATGATCTCAAAGTCAGAAGTGCCTGGACAGATGTGCTGCAAACTCTAAGCCACCATAGATGACTACCCAGACTATGATACTCAGCAACAGCCACTATAGAAATCAACATGGTGGTTCCTCAGAAGAATGGAAATTGTTCTACCTCAAGAACCAGATATATCCCTCTTGAGCATATATCCAAAGTACCCTCTATCCTACCACAAGGACACCAACTCAACCATGTTCATTGAGAGTTTATTTGTAATAGCCAGAAACTGAAAATAACCGAGATAACCCTCAAAAGAAGAATGGACAAAGGAAATGTGCTACATTAATGCAATAGGGTATTGCTTAGCTATTTAAAAAAAAAAAAAAAAGACATCATGAAGTTTACATGCGACTTGATTCCTAAAAATCATCCCAAGTGAGCTAAGCCAGACACAGAAAGATAATGTATTCACTTATAAGGGGCTATTAGACATTAATTAAATGATAACCAACTACAATTTGTAGACCCAGAGAGTTCTAGGGGGAATGAATCAATCTCTCTGGGAAGAAAAAAAATAGATTTTACAGGTATACTGGAGTGAATGAGAAAAGGAGTTGGGAAATCAGGTAGGGGAGAGATGGGTTGGGGAAGAGAGTGCAGGGATAGACAACTGGAATTGGGTAAAGGTTTTAGGGGACTATCTGAAAACATATGGCAATGGAATCTTCCTAGAATATATAAGTATTTCTAATAAAGACTCCTACTAATGGGGGATATAAAGTCTCAACTGGCCATCTCTTGTAGCTAGGCGGGGCTTCTGGGGGCTAAACTAGGTTGCATGCAATTGAATTGTTGGCCTAGGATATCTGAAGAAAATCACCGAACATCCCAGTCTGGAGCTGAGACAAATAGTTGCTATCCACAAACTGAGAGCAGAACCCGACTGCTGAGAACAACGTACACACAACGCATTAAATATGGTGAAGTAAAGCTGGTGCCTACATGGAGCCTTCATTTCAAAGTTCTAGTCTCCATGCTGTGAGAAGGTACTCTGCAGGCAACCAAATAAGAACTGTGGACACCAATTCAACCACAAAACCTCTGACCAACAATCTGACATGCCTACAAGATATGCTAGGACAATGGTGGCACAGAACCTGTGGAAGTAGCCAATTGATGTTAGATTTGACTCCACAATAGAGAACCCATACTCTGCACTAATCTGGTAATCTAGAAACAGAAGCTAGATAGCCCAAAGACTTGGGTTAAAACCGAACACTACTGGTTTAAAAAATTCAATGAAGTGAATCCTAATGATATCCTGCTATACACGTAGATAAGTGCCTTGCATCAGAAAGGTTTTCTCTGACAGCAGATGGGAACAGATGTGAAAACTCACAGCCAGACATCTGTGGAGATAGTCTATATGAAGGTCTTTGTCAATTCCCTCCTCTCTGAATTCATGGATTCTCATGAAAAAGGCAGTAAACTTACAGTATTATAAATCCAGAAGAGACAGACAACACCAGGATAATAAGGCCCTCTGAATCAATTGAGCAAGGTCCATATGAGTTCAGAGACGAAGCAGAAAACACAGAGCCTGTAGGGACCTGAACTAGGTTCTCTGTGTATATATCACAGCTACGAGCTTAATATTTTTATGAGACTCTTGAATGTAAATGTGTGAGTCTCTGGCTCTTGTACATTTTTTGGTTGCCATGTCTAACTTTCAACATGATAATTTTTGTTTCATCGTATTATATTTTATTTTCTCATGTTTGAGCATTATTTATTAGAAGCCTGTTCTTTTCTAATGAGAGACAGAAGGGAGTGAATCTGGAGGGGAAGGGACATGGGGAAGAGCTAAAAGGAGGAGAGGAAGGCAACTATAATTAGGATATATTGTATGAGAAAAATAAATCTTTGCAAATAAGATATTGTTATTATATATACTTTATTATTTTATATAACATTTGAGTGTGCCAAATTTATGCCTATCAACCACCTGTTCCTTATTTCAGATGATTAATTACTCTTCACTGGAAACATAGTCAATGAGATGACTGTTGAACCATATTCAAAGATGATTCTGCATTTCCTTTGAACATTTCCATGCAGTTTGCTCTTTCTCTTTCAGCTTAAAGCTTAATATTTCAAAACTAGTGGCTTTATAAAACTAGCACATCTAGTTTCCTTCCCCATCAGTAACTTTCTAGTCATATCCACTCAGTGGCTAAGTTCCTCTTTTTAAAAATAATATAGTCAGAAGTTCAAGTTTAACAACTTACTCAAAAAAATCAAGCTATGTGCATTCCACTTCATGCATCACCACCAGCAATAAAAACCCTGAGATCAGAGTGTTGCTTGCAGCATTTTGATGCTGCATTAGAGAGAAGAGCGTTCAACCTGCTTTTGAAACTTTACGGAGATGCTCTGATGGTAATGATGCACCCTTTTTTCTCCTGTGAAGTATGAAGATCTGATTTTTAAGGTTCACCAAGGTATACAAATGTGCACTGAAAATATTATAGCAGATCCAAAAAGAAACTTCCCTAATCAGAGCTCTGGGGGGGGGGGAGGATTCAGTGTGGTTTCCACCACAAAGATAGTACAAAGCTCACCAGGCTATTAACTTCTGTCCCCATCTCCTGGGTGGAAAATGGTTTATTTCTTTGTAGATAGAACCCTATGTGGTTAACATTAATGGTTGCCCTAGTGCATCTCTGTAAACACAAGGCCCTCTATGCCTCCTACACTTGTTTAAGGAACTGGAGTCTCACTGTAATAGGAAGACTAAGAGAGAAGCCTTACATTTTTATGATCTGACCTGTGTTCCCTTTACCTATTTGATCTCTCATCATCTCAGATATCAGCAGTGAGCAACCCCCTCCTCCTGCAATAGGAGCTGAGAATTACCCTTGCCACACATGCCTTCCCACTTTAGGATGGACTGTATCCTCAAACCAGGAGCTGAAATAAATCTTTCATTCCTGAAATCAGTGTTTGACTCCAGCCATAAAATTATACCTGTTGCTATAAGTGGAATCTTGATACCATTATTAAACATAATGTAAAAATCTGTATTTTCTGATGATCCTAGGCAACCCTGTGAAAAGATCATTCAACACTAAGAGGGTTGTGACCCACAGGTTGAGAACCACTGTCTTAAACAAAGCTATACTTATTTTTATGAAACAAATAACATTAAATATTATGTTATGGTTATATAATGACATCTTATATGTTTCATATTTATAACTAAATATACTAATACTGTGAAGTTAGGAAAAATGATCTCTTTGGAAATATCCTATGAAGTCCTTTAAGATCAGCAATATATGGTTATGTATGTTCTGTATTGAGGAAAAGTTACTCATTTGAAGAAAGTGGGGAAGGGTTGAAATGTACCTTTGTGGCCACCAACAGATTGGGAAAGGATTTTTACCAATCCTAAATCTGATAGAGGACTAATATCCAATATATACAAAGAGCTCAAGAAGCTGGACTCGAGAAATTCAAAAAAACCCCATTAAAAAATGGAGTACAGAGCTAAATAAAGAA
>NC_034594.1:72358216-72369152 GCF_900095145.1 Mus pahari | reverse complement strand
GGGTAGGGGAGCAGGGGTGGGGGTGGTATAGGGAACTTTTGGGATAGCATTTGTAATGTAAATAAAGAAAATAATAATAAAAAAAAGGAAAGGAAACAGCAAAAAAAAAAAAAAAAGAAATGTACCTTAGTCATGTCATAAGCTAAGTTTTTCAAAAAGTATATTATTTTTCAAAGGTTAATGTAGTAAAATCTTAATGTTTTAATTATATAGACCTTTTCATCTCTTGTGAAATCTCAAATATAATTTTCTTAGAATGAGTAAGAACAAGGACAATGGACCTCAGAGGACTTGAGAGCTGGTTACCAGTGACTTAGGAAGGCAAGCAAAAGGTTTGTCAGTGAATATTAATCACAGTTAAGAGAAGCAAGTAAATCTGGTATGCTATCATTACAAGGTAAGAGAAATGGGTGAATTCTTACATTGCAAAAAGCTGAAAGGATTTTGACTATTTTCACGATGAGAAAATGATAATATCTGGAGAGATACATGTATTTATCCATATTAAACAACACTCAGTGTATACATTTATTAAAGTGACAGTTCACTATTGGTGTGTCCCTATAATCCTAGTATGTGGCACGCTACTGCAGCGAGATTAAGAATTGAATTATCAGCCAGAAGCCAAGGCTTTTTAAAAAATATTTAAATTTTTTCTAATGTTAAAGTTTTATTTTTCTTTTCTATACTGAATAAATTTTTTAATTAATATAAAAATATTTTCTTTTCATTTATTAACAAATTAGCATTTTTATTTGTTTTGGACATAGCATATAGTGGTATTGTATGTAAAAATTAACAAATAAGCTGGTAATTTAAAAAAAAAAACTCCTAAAATGTATTTTTGGACAGATAATAAAAGAAAATACAGTTATCCACATTCTTGTTTCTTTTTCACGTATCTTGAAATTTGATATGAATTAAAAAAGTTAAAATAAGGAAACATAAACCATACAGTATGTTTTGATAACAGATTTCAAGTGGGTGATTACTGATGGGTCTGTTAACACAGAAAATCTTTGGTATTTTATTGGTCTCATATTTTAAGTTTCTTACTTCTCCCACTGAGCAGGACACTTCTCATTTTCTCTTCTTATCAGTCACTTAAAAGAAAATTTGTGTCACCAGTGCTGCCAGAGTATTAAATAATTGTCTTGGTTTTAAGAAGTTAAAATTGGAAAACATATCATACATATTTAAGATGCTGTATGTGATATTTTTATATACATAGAAGTATGCCCACCCTTCTGACATTGTGACACAACATTATCATCAGCAAATGCACAAGAATTAAACAACCAAGTAGCAAGAAGTCACACACACAGAGACACACACAGACACACATACAAACAGACACAGACACACACACAGACACACACACACACAGCCAGCATCTCATATCACTTTAAATTTATAACTTTGTGTTAGGCCACATTCATAGCTAGTTTTGACTGTATATATCCCTGTGCTCCATAATGTACATGTTTGCCAATCCTTAGTTAAATGATTATCGGTTGCCAAACAACTGACATATCATCTCCCATAGTTAACTTTGTGTATTTAAGTAGGTTATGAGAAAATGTTAGATCTACTATTTTATAACTTTCTATGTTATAATAGAATACTGTTAACAATAGTCCCCATGGAATTCGTTAGGTCTTCAGAGCACCCTCATCCTCCCTGGGCTTGTACTTTTTCTCACCAAGGCCCTGATAAATAACAATTTAATCTCTCAATGATTCTGACTTAATATAACAAATTAGGACCAATAGGTCAATTTTCATATGTGGACACCAAAGTACATGTGTGGAGGTCAGAGGGTTATTTCTGGTAGTTCATTCTGTGCTTCCTCTATGTGAGTCCCAAGGACTGAACTCAGGCAACCATGCTTGGCTGCACGTGCCTTTACCTCTTCAGCCGTGGCGCAGATGTTCTCTCACTTTTAAACATATCTTAGATGAATAGCTGCGTGTCCTTCCGTACCTGGCTTATCTCATTTAGTATACACTCTTCTAGATCAGTGGTTCTCAACCTGTGGTTTGTAACCACTTTGGAGGTTGAATGACCCTTTCACAAGGGTCAACTAAGACCATTGGAAAACACAGATATTTACATTATGATTGATAACAGAAGCAAAATTACACTCATGAAGTAGCAACAAAATAATTTTATGGTTGGGGTTCACCACGACATGAAGAACTGTATTAAAGGGTCACAGTATTACAAAGGTTGAGAACCACTGTTCTAGACTCATCTATAATTTTGTAAATAGTAATATCTCTTCCATTTGCCCGATAAACAACTACTGGTTGTATTTGTATGTGTATATGTATTAAATTTTTACTAATTTATCACTAAATTGCCATTAAAATCTTTTCCATATCTTGGCTATTTTGAATAATCCTGTAAGGAATGGGAATATAGGTGGCTTTAGAAAATGCTGCCTTCCTTTAGGCAAATTACCCCAAAGAAAAATATCTTTTATTTAAATGGTTTGAGCGGCCCTCCTTTTTTTCCCAAATGACTGTGTATTCTCACTGACAGTGTTCAGTGGCTCTTTCCCCATCCTGGTTGACATTTGTTTGTTTGTTTATATTTGATTTTCAAGACAGGATTCTCTGCATAACCTTGGCTGTCCTGGAACAAGCTCTGTAGACCAGGCTAGACCCAGACTTTTAGAGATCACCTGCCTTTGCCTCTCAAATGCTGGGATAAAAAGTGTGTGCCTTCACCTCCCAGCCAGCATTTCTTGTTTATTTAGATAAAAGCCTTCCTGAGAGTTAGGAGGTAATAGCTTGTTGCAGTTTTGATTTGCATATTGAATATATATATATTTTAAAATGTACCAGCTGCTCACTGTTATGTTTTCTTTGGAAAATAATCTACTTGTAACTTTTGCTCACTTTAATAATCAGGTTGTTCCTAGCTGTTAAATTATTTACATGCTTCATAGGTTTTGCATATGTTTTGTATATGGTTTGCAAATAATTTTTGTCATTCCCCAAGCTATACCTTTAGTTTCCCTCTCCCTCTCCCTCTCCCTCTCTCTCAACAGAAGCTTTCTAAGTGTGCTGCAATCCCATTTTTCTTTTCTTTTGGTGCCTGTGTCCTTTTGAGCTTTGAGTCTCGAAGGAATGCTTTCAAAAACCTAGCCTTTTCATAACTTTGCAGAGGTCTCTTGGAGGTCAACAGCTTCACCTTAAGCAGATAGATTCTCACTGTGGTGTGATATCTGTTGGTCTCAGTTTCATGAGCCTTTGAGTGTCTGAAAGTGTCCCATAGTGTCAAGTTTCTGTAGCTTTCCAATTCTTACTAATGAAAGGAAACGTGGAATAAGTGCTGCTCTTGCTACAATTACTTTCATTGTGACAATAAAATTCTTGCAGGAAAAGTGATTTTACAAACCACTTGAAAATAAATGTACAAGTCTAAAGGGTTCTCTTTTAATGATAGAAACAAGTTTTAGATTTGTTGTTAAAATTGTTCATCACTCTGAGTCTAATAATACTCCACCTTCTGTACCGAGAAGGGGAAAAAAGTGAATTGTGAAATGCTACCAATTTGGTTCCTCATTATGCAGTACTTGAATGACCACAAAACATGTTGATTTATATCCAATACACTATACCTCAATCAATTTTCCAAAAGCATCTACTCATGCTTGTCATTAGGCTAAGCATGATAATAAAGTATCACACATTTTGTTACAAAATCAGAGACAACTACAAGCATATATTATAATACTGATAGTATAATATAAAGGGCTAAATTGTGGTATTATATACCTATGTGAAGGGAACACACACACTTCAGGTATAATGTCAAATGTTTTGCTTCTGTTCAAATTAAGAGCTGTGGAGAATGCTAATGGAGTCAAAGACACTCTTTACAAGGGCATACTATCTGCAGTAGTAGAATACTACAGATCAGAAAAACAAAACGTTGACAATGGAAGATATGAATCTGTATTTTGTATAGCTTTGATCTGTTTTCATAAAGCCAGCATGTTCTATATTTCTTAGGAGCTACAGCATGCAGACTAAGATGCCGGCAGACCCCAGATGAGATGACACAGGCAACAAGAATAAAAGGGAGGAAAATGAAGGCCACTCAGGACACTCTGAGTAGTTTCTCGACTGTAGTTCTGTTCTTTAGCGCTCATTTTCATACTCATCATGAGTAGCGCTTCACCAGGACTACAGTCTTGATTATGCAAGCTATTAGCGATCACATAGAGAGACAGAAGCAGTGTGCTCTGAAGTGTCAGCCAGGCTGGCTTCTCTCCACCACGGCTAGATTGCCTGGTGACTTTCTATTTCATTTCTTACTGGAAAAAGTGCAGACTGCCAAATACTTCTTGGGGTCAGACATTGAAGAAACAGAGAGAAAGCTCACAAGCAATTGTCAGACTGTTCAAACTTGTGATAACCCTCAAAACATATTGAGACTGTATTCCCTTCCTTTCTATTTTACTGATATTTGTTCCTAGCTTCTCTGTTTCACAATCTTAGGTACCAAGCTACTGCATATATTTGATATGTAACTATATAGAATATTTTATGTGTCTAATGACACAATGAATCTTGTTGCAATACAATGATAAGAATTATCAGTGAATTATGTTAATGTTTACCTTTTGATATCATTCAACAGTAGTAAAACTTAATGAATAAAATTAGAGAAATAGTTTTAAAGGACATTATAAATGAGCTAAGTTTTGAAACATTGTCTTCTATTAAAATAACAAATTTTATTTTTATAAATATAAATGTATACTCATGACATAATCTTAAATTAAATATACATATTACAGGACTTAAAGATTCCTGCAAATGATATATTGGTAGACAGTCTGGAATTATGATATGTTTAATATTATAAAAATTGACATTTAATTGAAGATACAATAAATGTATTTTTCTGACAATTTTCTGTAATGCATTGATATTCTTGTAACTTCCATATATGTATTTGTTTTATCTATTTCACAGTCACCTATCCAAACATGCTCTAGTCATTTATGAGAATCAAGTGTGTGGATTGCAATTATCACCATGAGATTAGATTTTATAAGAGAAAAAAAAATCAAACAATATTTTTGTAGTTTCCTTTATTAACCAAACTACAGGGCATGTCTATTTTGTAAAGTTTCCAGTGATTCTGTCAGTTATATTAGATGTGTAAAGAAAGAACAGCTTGATTTTAAAGTGAATATTGAACTCCACACTGTTGGGGGGGAAAATCTCTTGTTTTGACTTGTACAAGAAATACATTTACTATGTAAAACACAGCTGAAAAGAAATCACACAACATCATCTTGAGAAGCCCTCATTAGACCAAGACTTCACAGCAATCCTGTTAGAGCAACATTTTCAAATTAAAAAGTTGTTGATTCTTGGTAAGAAGAAAAAAATATATATCCTAAAAAATTAATTTCCTTTCTTTAGGTTGGGTTTATTTGATTTCTGTTATAATAAGACCAACTCTATGGAGATCTAGAGTTGAAGTCTCTGTCTTGGGATAGTCAGTTATAGTTAGTGAGCACAGTTGATAGGTACTGTAAGCAACTAAGCCACATGTGAGCAGATTTCTCCACTACTAAGATACTGAGTGGTTCCTCTTTTATTTTTTTAACATTATATGAATACAGTAAATCAGCCTTCAATTTAAGTTATGGAATCTTAAGCTGGAACAAAAATTATATTTAAATATCCATGACTACTGTGACAAATTAGTGAACTAAAACAACAGAGTTCTTACAGTTCTACAGGTCAGTAGTTATAAATAGATCTTATAGGAACAAAGCTTAGCTGTAAAGCCCATCTACATTTCTAGATTGATGGCCTCCTTCTCCACTTTAGAAACTGGATGATATGATAATATACTTAAATGACTGCAGAAATTCCACCAGAGAACTCATAAAGCTGATAAACAACTTCAGCAAAGTGGCTGGATATAAAATTAATTTAAACAAATCAGTATCCTTCCTCTACACAAAGGATAAACAGGCTGAGAAAGAAATTAGGGAAATGACACCCTTCACAATAGTTACAAATAATACTACATATCTTGGTGTGGCTCTAACAAAGCAAGTGAAAGATCTGTATGACAAGAACATCAAAGTCTCTGAAGAAAGCAATCAAAGAAGACCTCAGAAGATGGAAACATCTCCCATGGTCATGGATTGCCAGGATTAATATAGTAAAAATGACCATCTTGCTGAAAGCAATCTACAGATTCTATGCAAAATTCCAAATCAATTCTTCACAGGGTTAGAAAGAGCAATTTACAAATTCATTTGAAACAATAAAAAACTCAGGATAGTGAAAACTATTCTCAACAATAAAAAAAACTTCTGGGGGAATTACCATCCCAGACCTCAATGTATTACAGAGTACTAGAAGTAAAAACTGCATGGTATTGGTACAGAGACAGGCAGGAAGATCAATGGAATTGAATTGAAGACCCATAAATGAACCAATACACATATGGTCACCTGATCTTTGACAAAGGAGCTAAAACTATCCAGTGGAAAAAAGACAGCATTTTTAACAAATGATGTTGGTTCAACTGGTGGCCAGCAAGTAGAAAAATGAAAAGAGACCCATTCTTTCCTCTTTTTATAAAACTCAAGTCCAAGTGGATAAAGGACCTCCATATAAAAGCAGATACACTGAAACTAATAGAATAGAAAGTGGGGAAGAGCCTTGAGCACATGATCAAGGGGAAAATGTCCTGAACAGAACACCAATGGCTTATACTCAAGAATCAACAAATGGGACCTCATTAAATAGTAAAGTTTCTGTAAGGCAAAGGACACTGTAAATAGGACAATACAACAACCAACAGATTGGGAAAATATCTTTACCAATCCTNCATNCGATAGAGGGCTAATATCCAATATATACAAAGAAATCAAGAAGTTAGAATCCCAAGAATCAAATAATCCTATTTAAAAATGGGGTAAAAAGCTAAACAAATAATTTTCAACTGAGGAATACTGAATGGTCAAGAAGCACCTAGAAAAATATTCAACGTCCTTAGTCATCAGGGAAATGCAAATCAAAACAACCTTAAGATTCCATCTCACACCAGTCAGAANGGCTAAATTCAAAAACTCAGGTGACAGCAGATGCTGGTGAGGATGTGGAGAAAGAGGAAAACTCCTCCATTGCTGGTAGGATTGCAAGCTGGTACTACCACTCTGGAAATCAGTTTGGTAGTTCCTCAGAAAATTAGACATAGTACTACCTGAGGACCCTGCTATACCACTCCTGGGCATATACCCAGAAGATGCTCTAGCATGTAATAGGGACACATGCTCCACTATGTTCATAGCAGCCTGATTTATAAGAGCCATAAGCTGGAATGAGCCCAGATGTCCTTCAACAGAGGAATTGATACAGATAATGTACATTTACACAATGGAGGACTACTCAGCTATTAAAAAATAATGAATTCATGAAATTCTCAGGCAAATGGATGGAATTAGAATTCATCCTGAGTGAGGTAGCCCAATCACAAAAGAAAACACATGGTATGCACTCACTGATAAGTGGATATTAGCCCCAAAGCTCCAAATACTCAAGGTACAATTCACAGATCACATGAAGCTCAAGAAGAAGGAAGACCAAAGTGAGAGTGTTTCAGTCCTTCTTAAAAGGAAAACAAAATACTCACAGGAGAAAATATGGAGATAAAGTGTAGAGCAGAGACTGAAGGAAAGGCCATCCAGAGAGTGTCCCACCTGGGGATTCATCCAATATATAGTTACTAAACCCAGACACTATTGTGGATGTCATTAAGTACATGCTGACAGGAGCCTGATACAGCTGTCTCCTGAGAGGCCCTGCCAGAGCCTTACAAACACAAAGGTGGACATTCACAACTAACCATTGGACTGAGTGTGGGGTCTCCAATAGATGAGTTGGAGAAGAGAATGAAGGAGTTGAAGGGGTTTGCAACCCTGTAGGAAGAACAACAATATCAACCAACCAGACCTCCCATAACTACCAGGGACTAAGCCATCAACCAAGGAGTACACATGACTTCAGATGCATATGTAGCAGATGATGGCCTTGTCAGGCATCAATGGGAGGAGTGGCCCTTGGTCTTATGAAGAGTCAATAGATACCCCAGTGTAGAGGAATTTAGGGCAGGGGTGTGTGTGTGGATGTGTGAGTGGAGGAACCCCATCATGGAAGCAGTGGGAGGGAGGATGGGATAGGGGGTTTCTGGGAGGTGGGAAAACCAGGAAAGGGATAACATTTGAAATGTAAATAAAGAAAATATGCAATAAAAAAGAAACTAATCGTCATATAGTCTTCTCAATGCACATGCACTTTTTTCTCTCTCCTCCCTCCCTCTCATATATGTAGTATCAACATATCTTCTTTAACTCTATCTCAGTCATAAAGCAATGCAATTAAAATGCCTGTCCATACAATCCTGAAATTATAATTAATAGCACATAATGAACAATAAATTTTACACACATATCCCCTTCAGCAATTTAAGATATATTCCCACATACTCAACTGGCATCTCCTATGACGTGTCTCTTAACCTCGTTGACTCATTTTCTTAAGTACGTCTTTGATAATTCCTTGAGACATTTGGCTACTCATACATATAATTTTATTCATTAATTAAAAGCATAAAATATTTATCTCAGACTGTAAACTGTTCTTTGATATCATCTGTGGAAGTATTCTTGATAAATGGTTTATAGACTTTCCATCTATTCTAATAAATTAATGTGGCAAGAAATGGAAGTCTGAAGAAGACACATTGTGGTGGTGTGACGGAAGGTCGTGAGGTAGGTAGAAAAACATTTTACAATATTTTCATCTAATAATAAACTACAGGCACAGACAAAAGCTTTCCAATTTTGTAGCTTAATAAATGGAGGCTTGGGGTTTAAATAATGTCACTGGGATTTAAAAACAATATCTGAATGGCTTAAATGGCTCTTTCATTACACTATGCTGCCAAATGTGGTGATATTACTGCAAAGATGTTCAGTGTTATCCCTTTAGCCCTTTATCCTACAAAATCCAATTTAGTTGACCTGTCATGTTTTATGAATAGTGAATGAGTTAGTCTAAGAAAAGATATATTACAAAGTAAGCAATCTTTAGTTCAGATAAAGTAAACTCCCCAACATACACTTACACACATTTTCTGACCACTTTAGCAAATAAAAAGCAACTAGAAGCCCACAAAATGGTAACAATATATATTATTTCTGAAAATACCTTAAAATTTATACAAACTAAATCCATTTAATAGATGCAAAATTATTGATGGAAATTAATTTTCAATCCAATGTAAAATACTTAGAAAGCAAGTTTAAAAGTATTTTCCACAAACAGGACAAATCAAGGAGCAAAGTCTCACATTGGGTATGTACCTAAAATGTCCTGTCAATTATACCTCCCACAATTATGAGGATACTTCAGTGTGATGTTACTGTTACTCACTGATGCTTATGACTGAAAGTTTTTAAGTATATTAATTGCTATTGTAACAGAGCTCTACATCAGATCTTTGTAGCAACAGAGCATTTTCTTAGGAGTTGCAGGAACAAAGCTTACATAGAGAGTTGTGGATTCCATACAGAAAAGTACTTAACAGGATTGTTACCAATTCCAGAATATTTTTGGATTTCCAGTGGTCTGGCTCTCTGACTTAGGAGCTGCCTCTCTGACTTACAGATTCGGAAGATTTTTAAAGTTAAGATCATTCTTTGGGAATTTCAAACATGTTTTTGATGAATTCTGAGCTTACTCATTCCTGCCTTTCCTTTTCTTTCTACCACTGACAAACACCTTCCTCTGCCCAAATTCTTCCCTCACTTTTATGTCTTTTGTTTTGAAACCTAGTGACTTTAACCATGGTCATCCATATAAGTATCTATATCCTGGCTAAAACTTTATAGGTTCATTTAGGAAGGGGGGAGCAAGTTCAGTTAAGAAAATGCCCTTACAAAATTGGCCTGTGGGCAAGCCTATAGTGCATTTTCCTGACTGATGGCTGATAAACGTGGGCCCCGCTCACTG
This sequence comes from Mus pahari, assembly GCF_900095145.1. NCBI lineage: Eukaryota > Metazoa > Chordata > Mammalia > Rodentia > Muridae > Mus > Mus pahari. Next base: position 72,359,091 of record NC_034594.1, on the reverse strand, counting down.
TGAAGGACCGGACCGTTGGTTCTGGCTCTATAAGAAAGCAGGCTCAGTAAACCTTGGAAATCAAACCAGTAAATAGTACTCCCATGTGACTTCCCTATCAGCTCATACCTCCAGGTTCCTGCTCCGATCAAATTCCTGCCCTGACTTCCTTTAGTGGTGAACTTTTACCTGGAAGTGTAAGCAAAACAAATCCTTTCCTCCCAAGTTGCTTCTGGTCATAATGATCTTTTTTTTTTTTTTTTAATCATTTCTTTTGTTTTGTTTTGTTTTGAGATTATAATTATACCATTTTCCCTTTCCCATTTCTCCCACCAAACTTTTCAACAAACCCCGTCTTGCTTTGTTTTTCAAATCCATTTTGGTTTTTCTTTTTCTTTCTTTTTTTCCCTCATTAATTGTATAACTACAAAAGAAACTGACTAGGACAGTAGGTATAAAGTTAAAACAGTGGATTACAGGGGATTGACCAGGAACTACTCTACTCTGATGATAATGACATTCCCACATCCTATCAACAGCCAATAAAATCTTTCTGCCTCTCCTCCATTGCAGACTGAACTTGACAGACACATTCTTCTAATGTCAGAAACAGCTAGCCCCTGCTTCTAGGATTCCATGATTGCAAAGGTCCTATCATTGCCAGAAGCCAGCATTCCCCAGCCCTCCCCCTCCCATCATCTTGCTCTTACATTTTTTTTCTGCCCTCACTTTTATAATATTTCAGAAGCCTCAGAGGACCTGACATAGATGCCCCATTTAGAGGTGAGCAGTAATGAGTCACTTATCCTCAGCACTGTGAGCAGCCACAAGTCTATACATTCACTAGTGTGTGTGTGTGTGTGTGTGTGTGTGTGTGTGTGTGTGTGAGAGAGAGA
>NC_034594.1:72356576-72358156 GCF_900095145.1 Mus pahari | reverse complement strand
GAGAGAATGAAAAAGAAAGAAGGAAGGAAGGAAGGAAGGAAGGAAGGAAGGAAGGAAGGAAGGAAGGAAGGAAGGAAGGAAGGGTAGGCAAGCTTGTCTGATGAAGGATGGGAGTGCCCCCTGTCTGTGGCTAGAAACAAAACCTTTGAAGAGCCAATTTGACAATGTGACCTCTCAGCCTTGGGCTTTCGACACATTCAAACTCTTAAAATCATATATTTTCTTCAGAAGAGCTAATTATCTCATAAAGCCTCTATCCTCCAGGACTATAGGTTACAGGTGGTAATGCCTATTTACCCCCCTCCCCCCCACACACACAGAATTGGGGGAAATAATGAAGGATAACTCTGACCCAGAAAGCAGAAGATTGAGTCAGACATTCTCTGGAAAACAGTTTTCATCCTGTTAGCTTCAGGCTCAGGTGTCATATTCGTCTTCAACATGACTAATACTGCGTTCCTTAGCTGTGTGGTTACCAAAATTAGTCATTAGAAAAAAATCAGTTAAAAGCAAGTGAAACTAAAGTATTTGCTTAGGTTTCCCCTCAGTAACAATTTTATTTATTCAGTGGCATACAGAGTATAGAGGATTGGTTAGCCACTTCTCACTATCAAAGAAGGTGTTTCATGACACACAGCATAACATGTAGTACTGTGGCTTTGACTAGGTCAGCAGGGCTCATTCAAGTAAAAAACAAACAAACAAACAAACAAACAAAACCAAAAAAACAAAACCATTGAGAGAAATAATTTGGGGGAAAAAAAGGACCTAATTTCTAAATGTTAAAGTTCTAAATCTTAATCACACCATTATCTTTATCATTAAAAACAGGAAAAGATAGAACAGGCCTTGGTGACTCAAGCCGTTGACTCTATCACACAGGACGCATGTAGATCTCTCAAGTTTGAGAACAGTACAGCCTACAGAGTGAGTTTGAGGACAGCAAAAAAGCTAAGGAAATAAGCACACTGCCTTTGAGCACAACTCTAACTACCTTTAGTGGAAGACTGTGTGAGGATCAAAAGAAATGTTTAAGAATCTCTCTCCACAACTGATGAGTGGAACACAACTTCTGCTCCAATCCAATCACGCATGGACCAGAGACAGCACAAGGGAAGCAGAGAACCGGCCTGACCAGGGGCACAAATCCTCTCCAGTCTGCACCAGCACCAGGTCACCTAGGGCACAGATCCGGCGGGCACCCCCACGGTCCCTAGCAGACTGCCCAAGCTATCTTAAGATCACTGGTGAGTGGAACACAACAACTGCTCCAATACAATAGTGACAGGCCTGTGACAGGAGGAACGCGGACACCAGAGCCTTTCCTGACCAGAGGCTCTGGTTCCATCTAATCAGTTCAGGTTTACCTTGGTTTCAAACAGACCAGACAACTCCACAGTCCTCAATGGAGACACCACTTCTACACACTTTAACACGCCCAAGATCTTAGGACAACAGGATCCCAGGATAACAGGAGCTGGGTCACACTAGTATTTGAGTGTCTCAGAGGAGCTTGACTGCCAAGAACTCAGACACACCCAGAATCTCAGGTTCACAGGAGCCCACAATCAAAGAATCAC
>NC_034594.1:72338109-72356565 GCF_900095145.1 Mus pahari | reverse complement strand
CCTGGCAAACACAGAAGTGGATTCTCACAGTCAGCTATTGGATGGAACACAGGGCCCCCAATAGAGGAGCTAGAGAAAGTACCCAAGGAGCTGAAGAAGTCTGCAAACCTATAGGTAGAACAACAATATGAACTAATCAGCACCCCAGAGCTTGTGTCTCTAGGTACATATGTAGCAGAAGATGTTCTAGTCAGCCATCATTGGGAAGAGAGGCCCCTTGGTCTTACAAACTTTATATGCCCCAGTACAGGGGAACACCAGGGCCAAGAAGGGGGAGTTGGGGGAGGGGAGAGGGGGAGAAGGTATAGGGGACTTTGGGGATAGCATTTAAAATGTAAATGAAGTAAATACCTAATGAAAACTTGGGAAAAAAACTCTCTCCTCAGCTTTATTGCTGGTCAAAGGGTTGGTTTATTTAAAAATTAACAATTTCAAAACCATTTTTTCTACATTGTTAAATAAGGAAAATAGTAAGCTACTGTTAATAGTGACCAAGAGAATTCATTTAAGAAAAAGGAAGTGAGAAAAAAAAACTAAATAATGAAAGTAAAATCTCTTCTAGTTTTGTTAGAGATGTCAAAATAAACTTGTGATACATATTTTTAGAACATAATTTGAAGACCCAAAAGTTTTAATTCCTCTAGGAGAAATGAGAAACTCAGATATGGCGTCCACCATGAATTTGGCTAAATGAAGCAGGGTCAATGGACATATGCTAAGATTAAAGCAAAGAAATGCAACACAGGACTTGAACCTTTGTTGTTGGAGAAAATACAATGTTTAATAGGAAGTGCTGTACAAAGAGCAGAAAAGTCAGTGGAAGAGAGCCCTCACTGTTCAAGAATAAAATAATTAGGGTCTTAAGTGTCAGGACTTAACATATAACAATAGTAAATGAAAATCCGAACTTATTAGTGACATTAGAGGAAGAGAAGAGGCAAAGTTATTTTGTTCATAGGCAGAGCACAAAACAGCAACATAAACGTTGCAGAGCCTTGATGCAGACACTAATGCACCCCTAGAAAACATCCATCAATTCCTAAAGACATACAAAGCTCTACTTGTCACATTTAACACTTCCCCCCAAATAAAAGGTTTAAAAACTATCTAAGTTATAAAATGGTTACAAAATAATTACATGACATTCAAAATCAATTATGTTTCCAACTGGAACAAATACTGGACTCTGCAAGTAGATTGCTATAAAGAAATATGATTTAAATGTACATGACTTAATGAAATATTTTCAATGAAAATAACAAACTAATACAGCTACAATGACATACTAATAGAACATTTTCATAATGATGGTCACAACCACTGTAACAAATAAGCTATCCAAAAGGTAAAAAGGCAAATATTTCTATCATACCATAAAATATATGTTTTAAAAGACAACACATATTAGTTCAGAAAGGATTACTAGAGGATATTTCAAAAATTTTGCATCCCCAACTAATTTGTTTATTCCTAATAAATAATACAATCAGATATTCCTCAGTGCTAAGGTAAATTAAAAATCTCTTTTCATTCTAGAATGAAGAGATTAGAAGTCCACTGGCACGGAGAGAGCTCATGAGTTCAGGGAGTTTATTTAGCTGGAAAAGTCAAGATCATGCTATTTAAATAATTGATGCATCTATGTAGTTGTTGAGAAAGCTCCAAATATCCTGTTTACAATTAATTGTTGCTAAGAAACTGCAGATTCTCTGGGAATATATTGATATGCTCTGAGAATTGTCTTTTTATAATAATTTGGTGCTTTACAATTATACTTCGGTAAAATTCTCATCTATATAATATCCTATAGCTATATATACTTATATCTGTAATTTCATGAAATCTCATATTCAAAAATCAATGACTGCCTTTCCCAAATTTACATATTCTAGATTAGAAAAAAATGCCAAGGAGATGATAGAAGCGATCCTGTGTTAGAGTTACATGTCCACATCCACATGCATGTACTTGTTCATGTGCATTTGGGTGTAGGTGTGTGTGTGTGTGTGTGTGTGTGTGTGTGTGTGTGTGTGTGTGTGTGTGTTCACACGTGTGCATGTAGAAGCCACCTTTGTCAATGGGGATTCTTTTGAGAGGGAATTCCTTCTCTGGAATAGAAGTTCTTTCTGTGTAGCTAATACATGTTTTCGTACAATGTATGTAATATGTGGATCAATAACATGAATGTCTGTGAACAAACAGAATAAAGGCCACACAGTTACAAAAGTCAATCTTCTTTTTCGTGTTTTGAGACAGGGACTCATATATACCAGACTGGCATCAAACTTACCAGCAGCCAAGTCAGACCCCTGTTCTTGTCTCTACAGCTTGAATACTTGTATTATTAGTAGGGCCATCCTGGCACCCAGCTTAAAATAACACATCTAAAAACATAAAAGTGCTTCTGACACATAGCTGGAAAATGTTTTCAAGCAACATATTTAGTATTCTTTCTAAATATATAAATTAATTTCACAAGGGAGTGAAGTGTTCTGGAAAGCTTTTGGTTCAAAGTATTTGTTTGTTTGTCTCATTTGAGGAATTAACTCTTTGGTTTCATGGTTATAGCCTGACCCAATTCAAAAATCCAGTTGTCTTGTTAGTGTAAAACAGCGAGGAAAATCTGAATAATTGAATCATATATTTCTAAGCTGGTAAAATGGGAGGAGATAAATAAACTAAATAAACAAAGGCCTAAATTAACCAAAGGCTGAGATTAAGCATGGAAAGTGATGAGAAGTGTTTGTCCTGGAACATTTTTACAAATGCACAGGAAAAGCTTGGGAGAGATAACATTTAAATAGAACAGAAATGATACCTGGGTCGACTGCCTGAAAGAAGCAGTGATGTGTTCCCTTGACATAAGTTGACTTGTTCAGGAGTGCTTGTCTGGGGAGACTAAAGCTTACTGCAGTGCTCTTGAGCATAGACTGTTCCTATGGAAACGATTACATCCTACTAAAGCTTCAGGTTTTGTTCTCTTTCCCACTGACCCTTCACCCACTGATGTTTCAGTGTTTCAAGATGTTCGACACTCTTCTATCGTATCCTTCTCTACATGGTTTGACAATCATCTTGGTCTCATGCCTTAAGTACCTGATGTTGTCTCCTGATAGCCCAATTTATCTTTGCAGTCATTGGCCTCCTGGTCCTCTTCACCCGTACATCACTGATTGTTCAAAATACAGCCCTGTCATTCTCACCATGTTATGAGATGAAATAATGGCAATGCACAGAAACAGTGGTATGTTCAGAAAATAAAAACTCTGCTAAAACAACTTGGTTATTTTTGAGTCCTAATTTTTCTCTTATTGATTTTTTTTCTCATTGAAATTTTTTTATTAGATACTTTCTTTATTTACATTTCAAATGCTATCCCGAAAGTTCCCTATACACTCCCCCCATCCCTGTTCTCCTACCCCCCCCACTCCCACTTCTTGGACCTGACATTCCCATGTGCTGGGTCATATAAAGCTTGCAAGACCAAGGAGCCTCTCTTCCCAATGATGGCCAATTAGGCCATCTTCTGCTACATATGCAACTAGAGACACGAGCTCAGGGGGTACTGGTTAGTTCATATTGTTGTTGCACCTACAGGGTTGCAGACCCCTTCAGCTCCTTGGGTACTTTCTCTAGCTCCTCCATTGTGGGCCCTGTGTTCCATCCAAAAGCTGACTGTGAGCATCCACTTCTGTGTTTGCCAGGCATTGGCATAGCCTCACAAGAGGCTGCTATATCAGGGTCCCTTCAGCAGAATCTTGCTGGCATGTGCATTAGTATCTNGGTTTGGTGGCTGATGATGGGATGGATTTCCGGATAGGGTAGTCTCTGGATAGTCGATCCTTTCATCTTAGCTCTAAATTTTGTCTCTGTACCTATATCCTTTCATGGGTATTTTGTTCCTTATTCTAAGGAGGAATGAAGTATCTACATGATGGTCATCCTTCTTGGTTTTCTTGTGTTTGCTTAAAGAAAAACAGGAGAATACTTTTCTCTTACTAATTATCTTAAATTCATAAGCATGCCCTCTTAGCTATACTTGCATAGCATCTCTAAAACCAAGTAATTTATTGCAAGATACAGTCTGCAGTTTTAGTTCTGTGTGTTTTGCAATTAAATATATCATTGGTTTTCTAATTAAGTAACTGTTGCTGTTTTTGTTTGTTTGTTTGTTTGTTTGTTGTTTCCTTACGAATTCTGTTTTTAGAATTTGCCTATAAAGCTCTATGAATTGACAAATTTGTGATTGCCCTATCCAACACTGTTGCAGGGGTGGCCTGAATCCCTGTTGGTCAGTGAAGGACTAGATCACAGAGAGCTGGGATCAATCAACTGGGTCTCCAATGGAGAAGACTGCGCCCATGTCAGGAAAATACATTTACTTTGGACATCATTGACATCAGACACTTGTTCGTATTTGTGACTTTTTAACATTTTATGACGTCTCCTAAACCACTTAAATAATCTAAATATGACCTTTGAAGATTATTTATTATTATTTATGTTACACAGTCCACTATGTTTTGTCAGGTTTGATAGTGAGCAAATAGTTTCTTTTATAATGTGAGTATGCCTTGGCCTTAAGATGAGTTTCCTGAAGAAGCAAGCTATTTTCAGGTGACCCAAAAACATAACTCTGAAGTGGCTGCTCTTTAATCATTGTGTTGGAAGTCTCATCCAGAGGTCCTGACCGCAATTGCCCTAGATTTCAGTGCTCAAACTTCATCATCCAAATCACTGTTGCCATGGACTCTTGCGTCTTCTGGCCCTACATTTTTGGATTTTGTTGATATTTTACCATTTTTTGTTTTTTGTTTTTGAGTTTTTGTTTGTTTGTTTATTTGTTTGTTGCTTGTTTGGGAGCATTTGTCCTAGTTGCCCTCCAGTGATATCAGTCTGCCACAGAGAGCAAACCCCATCTAGCCTTCGGTCATTTGTACTTAGAGGATCTTTCATACTAACAATCTGCTGTAATATGCAACAAATATGAGGTGTATGATCTTGTATTACTACAAATTAATATAAAAATGTAGTTTTATTAGATAGATTTGATCTTCCCCTGATATTAAAAACCTTCATTAGAATGTTACAAGTTGTGTTTTATTTTTCTGATTTATTATTTGTTCATTTATTACCCTTAGTTTTTACATATTATGACTTTGAATCATCTTTCCTTAATCGAATACCCACATTGTTATTAAAATTCAATTACTCCCTTCTGGTCTGCAACTGTACCTGGTAGCAGATTGGATGCTCCATCCAGAGACAGCTTGACTGCCAGGAGGTCCTTCACAACCATTCTCACAGGTAAGAATCCCATCCCCGGCGCCAATTCCTAGCCTAACTGGGACCCACGTAGGAACCCGGAAGACACAGGTCCTATCAGCCCTGCTGGGAACACGTCTTCCTTCCCATCCACAACTGTGCCAGGGGGTATATGAAATGCTTCTGCCCCCTCCACACCTGCCCACACCCAAAGACAGCTTGACTTCTAGGAGAACCATCATAACCAGGCTCATAGGAGGGACAGGCTCTAAACAAGGAAAACAAGGCCAGTTAATACCAGAGGTAACCAGATTGAGAGAGGCAAGCACAAGAACAAAAACAACAGAAACCAGTGCCACTTGGCATCATCAGAACCCAGATCTCCTACCACAGCAAGCCCTGGATACCCTAAAACGCTTGAAAAACAATATTCTGACCTAAAATTCCATCTTGTGAAGATGATAGAGGAAGTTTAAGGAGAACATAAATAACTCCCTTAAAGAAATACAGGAGAACACAGGTAAAAGGTAAAAGCCCTTAAAGAGGAAGCACATAAATCCCTTAAAGAAATACAGGAAAACACAATTAAACAGATGAAAGAACTGAACAAAACCATATAGGATCAAAACATGGAAATAGAAACAGTACAAATATCACAAAGGGAGGCAACCCTGGAGATGGAAAACCTAGGAAAGAGATCAGGAGTTATAGATGCAAGCACACACAACAGAAAACAAGAGAAATAAGAGAGAATCTCAGGTGTAGAAGGTTCTACAGAAGATATTAACACAAATGTCCAAGAAAGGTGCAAAAGGTTTCTAATCCAAAACATTCAAGAAATTCAGGACACAATGAAAAGACCAAACCTAAGAATAACAGTATAGAAGAATAGAAGAGAATGAAGATTCCCAGTTCAAAGGGCCAGAAAACATCTTCAACAAAATCAGAAGAAAGCCTACATAACCTAAAGAAAGAGATTGCCATAAAGTACAAGGAGCTTACAGCACATCAAATATATTGGAGGAGAAAAGAAACTCTTTCCATAATATAATAATCAAAACACTAAGTACACAGAAGCAAGACATAATACTAAAAGTAGTAAGGGAAAAAGACCAAGTAACATATAGGCAGACCTATCAGAATCATACCAGATTTTTCAAGAGAGACTCTAAAAGCCAGAAGATCTTTGAAAGATATTATGAAGATGCTAAGAGAACACAAATGCCAGCCCAGACTACTATATCCAGCAAAACTCTCATTCATCATAGAGAAACCAAGATATTCCATAACAAAGCGAAATTTTAACAATATCTTTCCATGAATTCAGCCCCACAGAGGATAATAAAAGGAAAACTCTATCACCAGGAGGGAAACTACACCCAAGAAAAAAGAAATTAATCATCTCACAAAAAATCCAAAAGAAGAGAACTACAAAAACATAGTACCACCTCTCACAACAAAAATAACAGAAACCAGCAATCACTGTGTCTTAATATCTCTCAACATCAACGGAATTTTGGAGTTCTGGAATAAAAAGACATAGGTTAACAGACTGAATATGCAAACAAGATTCAAAATTTTGATGCATCCAAGAAACATACTTCTCAGACAAAGACAGACACTATCTCAGAATAAAAGACTGGAAAAAATTTCCAAGCAAATGGTCCCAAGAAATAAGCTGGTATAGCCATTCTAATATCCAATAAAATAGACTTTCATCCAAAAGTTGTCAAAAGAGATGGGGAAGGACATTTCATACTCATCAAAGAAAAAATCCACCAAGATGATCTCTCAATTCTGAAAATCTGCACTCCAAATGCAAGGGCATCCACATTTGTGAAAAAAAAAATTACTAAAGCTCAAAACACACATTGAACCTCACACAATAATAGTGAGAGACTTCAACACACCACTCTCACCAATTGATCATGAAAACAGAAAGTAAACTGAGACACAGTGAAACTCCAGATTGAACAAAATGGATTTAACAGATAACTACAGAATATTTTACCTAAAACAAAATAATATACCTTCTTCTTAACACCTCATGGTACTTTCTCCAAAACGGGCCATATAATTTGACACGAAACAAGCAGGGGGTTGAAATAGTCCCATGCATCCTATCAGATGACCATGATCTGAGATTCGTCTTCAATAAAAACTAAAAACAAGAGAAAGCCCACATACTCATATAAACTGAACACCTCTCTACTCGATGATAACGTGGTCATGGAAGAAATAAATAAAGAAATTAAATACTTCCTGGAATTCAATGAAAATGATGGCACAGCATACACAAACTTATGGGACACAATGAAAGCAGTGGTAAGAGGAAAATTCATGGCACTGAGTGTCTTCATAAAGAAATTGGGGAGACCCTTCACTAGGAACTTAACAACACATATGAAAGCTCTAGAACAAAAAGAAGCAAACTCACCCAAGAGGAGTAGAAGGCAGGAAAAAATCAAACTCAGGGCAGAAATCAACCAATTAGAAACAAAGAGATCTATACAAAGAATCAGCAAAACAAAGAGCTGGTTCTTTGAGAATATCAACAACATAGATAAACCCCTAGCCAAACTAACTAAAGGGTACAGAGACAGTATCCAATTTAACAAAATCAGAAATGAAAAGGGAGACATAACAACAGAAACTGAATAAATTTAAAAAAATCATCACATCCTACTACAAAAGCCTATATTCCAAAATCCTGGAAAAATCTAGATGAAATGGGTGATTTTCTAGACAGATATCACATATCAAAGTTAAATCAAGAGCAAGTAAATTATCTAAATAGTCATTATCCCCTAAGGAAATAGAAGAGGTCATTAAAAGCCTCCCAATCTAAAGAAGCCCAGATCCAGATGGTTTTAGTGCAGAATTCTATATCTTCAAAGAGGAGCTAATAACTATACTTCTCAAAATATTCGACAAAGTGGAAACAGAAAGAATACTACATATTTCATTTTATGAAATTCTCCCAAACTGAATTCAAGAACTCATCAAAATGATCATTCACCAAGGACAAGTAGGCTTCCATCAATGTAATCTACTATGTAAACAAACTCAAAGTAAAAACACACATGATCATCTCACTAGATGCTGAAAAAGCCTTTGACAAAATACAACACCCTTTCATGTTAAAAGTATTGGAAATATCAGGAATTCAAGGCACATACCTAAATATTTAAAAAGCAATATACAGCAAACCAGCACCAACATCAAATTAAATGGCAATAAATTTGCAGAAATCCCACTAAAATCAAGGACAAGACAAGGCTGCCAACTCTCCCTACTTATTAAATACAGTACTTGAACTTCTGTCTAGAGCAATTAGATAGCAAAAGGAGGTCAAAGGAATACAAATTGAAATGGAAGAACTCAGGTTTTGCAGATGATATAATAGTATATATAAGGGACCTTAAAAGTTATACCAGAGAACTCCTACAGCTGGTAAATTCAGCAAAGTAGCTGGATAAAAATTAAATCAAATAAATCACTAGCCTTCTTCTACATAAAAGAAATATGGGCTGAGAAAGAAATTAGGAAAATGACATCCTTCACTATAGCCACAAATGATAGCACATGTGTGACTCTAACCAAGCAAATGAAAGATCTGTATGACAAGAACTTCAAGTCTCAGAAGAAAGAAATCAAGGACCTCAGGAAATGGAACAATCTCCCATGCTCATGGATTGATAGGATTAATAAAAATGGCTATTTTCCCAAAAGCAATCTATAGATTCAATACCATCCCCATCAAAATTCCAACTCAATTCTTCACAGAGATAGAAAGAGCAATTCTTAAATTTATCTGGAATAACAAAAAAAAAAATGCAGAATAGTGAAAACCATTCTCAATGATTAAATCGCTTCTGGGTGAATCAACATCCCTGACCTCAAGCTGTACTACAGAGCAATAATGATGAAAAAGAAAAAGAAAAAAAGAAAAAGAAAAAGAAAAAGAAAAAAAGAAAAAGAAACACACACACAGAGAGAGAGAGAGAGAGAGAGAGAGAGAGAGAGAGAGAGAGAGTATTGGTACAGAGACAGATAGGTAAATCAATGGAATAGAATTAAAGACCCAGAAATAAACCCACAAACCTATGGTTACTTGATCTTTGACAAAGAAGCCAAAACCTTCCAGTGGAAAAAAAGACAGCATTTTCAACAAATTGTTCTGGTTCAAATATTCATCAGCATGGAGAAGAATGCAAATTGATCTATTCTTATCTCTTTGTACAATGCTCAAGTCCAAGTGGATCAAGGGCCTCCACATAAAACCAGATAGGCTGAATCTAAAAGAATAGAAAGTGGGGAAGATCCTTGAATACCTCAGCACAGGGAAAATTTTCCTGAACAGAACACCAATGGCACAGGCTCTAAAATTGACAATTGACAAATGAGAACTTGTAAAAATTATAATTCTTCTTTTCATTGAATAAATCTGCAACCTACAGATTGGAAAAAGATCTTTAACAGCTTTACATCCAATAGAGAGCTAAAATCCAAAATATACAAAGAACTCAAGAAGTTAGAGTCCAGAAAACCAAGTAACTCAATAAAAAAAATGGGGTACAAGGCCAAAGAATTCTCAACTGAGGAATCTCAGACTGAGAGCCACCTAAAGAAATGTTCAACATCATTAGTCACCAGGGAAATGCAAGTCAAAATGACCCTGAGATTCTACTAGACACCATTCACAATGGCTAAGATAGGTCAAAAACTCAGGTAACAGCAGATGCTGGCCAGAAAATGGAGAAGATGAACACTTCTTGATTGTTGGTGGGATTGCAAACTGGTAAAACCAGTCTAAAAATCAATCTGGAGTTTCCTCAAAAAAAAAAAAAAAATGAAAATAGTTCTACTTGAAAACCCAGCTATACCACTCTTGGGCATATACCTAAAAGACACTCCAAGATATAACAAGAACATAATCTCCACTATGTTAATAGCAGACTTATTTATAATGGCCAGAAGCTGGAAACAACCCAGATGTCCCTCAACCAAAGAATGAATACAGAGTACGTGGTACATCTCCACAATGGAATACTATTAAAAACAATGACTTCATGAATTTTGCAGGCAAATGGTTAGTACTAGAAAATATCCTGAGTGATGTAGGCCAGTCCCAAAAGTAAATACATGCTATGTACTCTCACTGAGAAGTGGATATTAGCACAAAAGTTCAGAATACCCACAATACATTTCACAGACCATATGAAGCTTAATATGAAGGAAGGCCAAAGTGTGAATGCTTCAATCCCACTTAAAAGGGGGAACAAAATAAACACGGGAGGTATAAGGAGGGAGGATTCTGGTGGAAGAAGGTGGGGAGGGAAAACAGGGGAGGGGGCATGATCAGTTATGAAAAAAGACTGGAGAGAATTCCAGAGTGCCAGGAAAATGAATGGAAATATGAAACCCTAGCTGGTGGGGAATGGTGGGGTCTCAAACTCCAGGGATGCGAGAGGCTACCAGAACTCAATGATGATGAGATTTGCCGAAATACCCAATAGCAGGGATATAGAACCTAAAGAGACCATTTCCAGTGATAAACATGACTCCCAGTTGAGGAATGGGGCCACCCACCCATCTAAATATCTTTAGCCAAGAATTCTTCCTGTCTAAAAGAAATGCAGGGAGGGGGGGAATGGATCAGAGTTTGAAGGAAAGGCCATCCAGAGACTGCTCCACCTTGGATCCATCCCATCTGCTGACATCAAATCCCAACACTATTGCTGATGCCAAGAAGTGTTTGTAGGCAGGAGCCTGGCATAGCTATCCTCTGAGAGTCTCTGCCAGCACATGGCCCACAAACTTCACATCTATATGTTCACATTATGTTTCCATATTCCAGCAACCTTCTAGATGGATTAATACAATTTTTAAACTGAACTATTAAAGGTGAAAGAATCATCAAAGACCTTGGACCTTGTAATTTAGTGTCAAAATATAATTTGCCCACTTTTCTGTTATCTGAAAAAGAAACAAAATTCATTTCCTTTAATTTGGTGAATCTTAGCTCAAAACACACCTTGTACTGCAATGTTCTACTTTTTCTCTGCTTCCCTGAGCTATGATGTTATTTTTGCTCAGAAATTCATAGCACAGAAATAGGTCATTGGAAAATGTGTAGAACATGAAATGAGAATGTATATATCACCAGCATATGGCTTTGAGAGAAGTCCAGTTAAGCTGCTTTCTCTTCTTGCTTCTCTCTACTACTACTGCATATGAGAGCACACACACACACACACACACACACACACATACACACACACACAAATGCACATATTCACTCACACGCATATACACTGGAATGTGCATGCATGCACACACATACCCCTTCACAGTTTCTTCTAAAATGGAAAACAAAAGTCTACTAATTATTCATGTACCTCTCCCAGCTATGTTGACACCTGCTGAAGCTACACTAAACTCTGTCCACATGCTGAGCTAGAATTTGGTGTCAAATCTTGCTTTTAATTTCAGAATCAATATTCCCTGTTTAGACCGTCTAGATATTGTTTCTATATGTATTTTTAGCATGATCATATTGCTCTATTGTGTCATAAACTAGTTCTCTGTATTTGTAATAAAAAAAGCAGACATCCTTGTAAATGTGAAATGATTTCATAAATTCTAACAATTTATCCTGAAAACATCTATGTAGAGCGATATGCAGAACAACATTTGTTTTAGCACCTCTTATAAAAGTGTGAAATAAAAAATGAAACAGACCTTCAAAAATAATTCTTTGATTAAAAAAAATCAATGCCATTCCACAGAAAAACACTATATGTTGAATTTAAAAAATAATATATTAAGATTTCTTGATAACCAGAAAAATACAATTAGTTTTTAGAGATTTATTCATTGGATACATCTACAAAGAACTTGTACATCTTAGCCTCAGGGAATATTTGGGAAGGGGAAGCAGAAAGTTTGTGTGATCCAGACAATTAGGGAGCTTACTGTGAGACTATGTCTCTTAGTAATGTTAGAAAGAGTTAATGACTACCAGCACCCAGAAGAGAATTATAGAAGAAAAAAATAAGTTTTGGATAATTTTAAGGTAGATCCTTGACCATTTGTATGTTTCTAAAGAAGAATACAGAAATCCTCTTCCATATATGTTCTAAGTTCTCATTGAAGCAACATGTACAGAGCTTACATAAATAAATAGAATAGACTGGGTTCCTTTTAAATCACTCTATACAATCTATGTTTTGAAATGTCTGGATTAACGTGTCTTTTTAAAAAATCCTTCACAGTTCAATTCATCTGCCTAGAGATTTCCTTGTTATAAGGGACCATGAACTTACTATTAAATTCAGTATACTGATACAAAGTGACAAATATGGGGGGGGGGGATGATACAATTTAGCTCAGAAAATGTAGCTGTGCTTGATACAACAATCCACTCTCTCTTTAGCACCCTTTGAAATTCCTGGCCACTTAGACTATCCTTGTATTTTTTTTTCCTGCCACTTGCTTATTCATTTCCGTGTTCAGGCTAAGATCAATGAGAACAGAAATAGATCTTATTTTCCTAGAGAAGTAGGTTTTTTTCTTTTTAAGTACATAAATAGCTATACCTTGGCCCACAGGTTAACTGAAGAGCCCATGATCTGACCCACTCTAAGGTTGACTTATCATCCTAAACTTGGAGGAAAAATCATAGCTTTAAGTTTGTAGATGAAGTTAGAAAAGGAAAGAGGAAAGCAAATATTCAAGGAGGCGGCAGGCATGTTTTATAACCCTGATGTTTAGCTAATAGATTTTTTTTTACATAAAACAAGGCCTGCTGACCATGGGTGCATAAACTTAAATCATGGGAGTCTGTCAGTGTGGATGGTTGGACACAGCTGCACAGCAGAGTCAGACTGCAACAGTGACCTTGGTAGCTCTCCACGTGGCTTCAGCTAATATGCATTGAGATCAGCTCTCCATGGGAACAGCTAAGGACCCAGGGATGTGGCAAGGGTCCAAAGACATGAGGAACAAGCAAAGTAGGAAACTAAAATTCAGAGTCGACTAAGAAACATTCTGCCATAGCTGTCGCATCAAATGTTGGCCATAATTATTTCTAATTCTCCTTTAGCTAATCACAATTGCTGGGTGACAATATTCATTTTTCTAAAGGCAGTTTTTAGTAATAACCTTCAGCAAAGGTCAGTTACTGACACAGCAAATTTTTACATGCCTTTATTTACACTCTAATAAATTAAACATTTTGTATGCAGCCTTCTGAGCTATTATTGTGCAGTTTGTATAATTTTATATTGTTTCCCCATGATATATCTTTATGTTTTTATTTTCTACACAATCTGAGGGAACTTCACTTAAACACTTATTTCAACTGAAACCTATCATCAAGATGTGCTTTTGAAAGCTACAGAAAAATAAATTCTGATGTCCTGTCAACCATTTTTAAAAGTGTTGATGTTAATATATAGTAAGATAAACACTAGAAATTAACTACAGTTGGCCTAAGAAAATCTAGCATCCTATTCTGCTGTAATTTATTGGATTATGAGCATTTGGAATGAGATTTTAGTCTTTAATAGGATACATACAAAATGAAGTATGATCATCAATGTGTAGTGTTGTTCAACAGGTCTCTAGAACATCTTCATTTGCAGAAATGAGATTTTATATCCATTGAATATTAACTCTCACATTTTTTCAATCCTTTGCACTTACAACCTGGAACCTTAGAAAAATGTCACATAAGAATCGAATAGTATTCATCTTTCTGTAGTTATATCATTTCACTTTGTTACAACAGCCTCCAAAATTTTTCATGTCTTTGATGTTGTAGCTTCCACTCATATTGCTGAATAATATCCCATTTGTATCCATTTGTCCATTGATAAATATTTAGCCTTTTTTCCAAGTTCTACCTTTGAATCCTGCTAACGTTTAGCATAGAAAGGCTAGTATCTAGTTGTAGATAAATGCCCAGGAAAATATTATAAAAAGCTGATAACCCAAATGAACATTATGCAAAAGACTAGAGCAGATGTTTGTTTAAAGACCTCTAAATGTAGTAACAGTCAATGAAACCATCTCAGAGTCCTTAGGACAGAAGCACAGATAAGCCCCAGGCTTTTCTTTACTCACACTACTCTGCTCTCACATGCTTGGTTTTCAATCTCTCACAACTCCATTTCCACCAGAAAGTTTACTTCAATAACAAATTTATGACTTAAACAGAGTTTTGATTTCTTGGAGGCTCCCGGTTCACTGGTCTCCTCTTTCTAAGCATTCACAGTAGCTCTGATGTTTGTATTCTCATATTGCCCATCATTGCATTATTCTAATGACCCTTTGTAATCAATACAAAATAAATGTCATTTGTTCCTTCTCCAATATTCTGTGAAACGTTTAGTTTCACCCAACAGTAAAATGAATGCTTTTTGTACTTAAACAAAAATTTGATTGATTAATTTTATTTTCATATGTTATTAGTGCTTGGGCTGGAGAGATGGCTCAGCAGTTAAAGGCTAGGCTCATAACCAAAAATATGTATTAGTGCTTTAATTAATGAAAAAGCAGCCATTGTTTAAAATAAGACCAGTTGGGGTGTATGGGAGGACATAGAGGGAGGAAAGAAGAAGAAATGATGTAATTACATCAGAATCTCAAAAGGTAAGCAATAAAAAAGAACAATATAGCAATCTTCTAAAAAATAAGAAGTATGCCTTAAATAATACTTGAGTTTTTTTCACCAATCACCTAGTTAGAAAACACAAAAATTTATTTTATATATTTATTTTTAATATGTTATTTTTATTGAAATGGGGTTACATCTCTTAATCCTGTCCCTTCCCTCCCTCCAGCCTATCCTAGGTGTCTCCCCTAATAACCCCCTCAAAATCCCACTTCAAGTTAATGGACTATTTTTCTTTGTTTATTTTTATTACATGTATGTGTATGTGCATATGTCTTTTATATGTGGCTATCTGTTTTAGTTTGCTTGTACACAGTGTCAAATCTAATCAGTCTGCAGTGATCAACCAATAAGGGGACTCATCACCAGAGAGGCTAATTCTTCTCTCAGTGATCATTAGTTGCCTATAGTTTTGGGTTTGGGGGAGTAGACTGGTAAAAAAATGTCATCATTCCACATTATAAGTTCATTGGTATTGCCATTGTTTCTGTGTTGTTCACACATCATTTATAGGAGAGACTGTTTCACTGCAGATTTTCTCTCTGGTTCCCTGAGCCAGAGATGCAAGAGATGTAATGAGGATGTCCTTTGGTGTTGAGCCCTCTTTGGTCCATTGATCTTTACATTGTGTCTAATTGTGGTTTTCTGTGAGCATCTCCATTTGCTGTAAAGAGTAGTAGGTAACCCTATCTGTGGGTATAAGGATAAGAGAGAATGTAGTAAGGAATTATTCTGGTCTAGAAAAATGGTGATAATAGATTTGTTTCTAATGTCCATGCCCTCACTGAACCCTGGATAGCTGGCTAGGTTTCCGGTACTAGGAATAATTTACCTTACTTTTTGGTGGTCCTGTAGTTCAATTAGGCAGCTGTTGGTGCCTACTGACCAGCGTTTTTGACTTATCAAAACTTTATGCATAGCTTTCCATTCTGGTTATCATCATGGTTCAAAGTGGTTGCTACTGGATAGCACTGTTTAATTGTTTCCCTCCCTTGGCAGTTTGCCTACTTTACTCTGGTACCACAGAGACTACACTGTAGGAAAGGGTTTTTAGGTCACATCGATATCAAATTATTTGAGTCCTGTTTTATATATTAGCCATGCTTTCAGCAATAGGGAAATGTCCTCAATCCCTGAAAGACAACTAAGGGCTCTATTGATTGTCTGTATTGTTTTGGAAGTCATCTGGACTATCTTAAATAACCACTTGAAAGATTTCTCATGCCTTATACTGCGGTTTTTGTTAGTCTATTGTTTTGTTACACTGTGTTTTTGATGGAGAACATTGTCAGCCTAGTGGTTATACTAGCTTCATATATATTATATATAATACTCAATAAAATTAATATATATTAGGTAAATATAAAATAATATAATTCCTTGAGTATTTGTCAAACAACCGTGGTGTTAGTTATCCCTCATCACTCCCTTTCCTACACTGCCCACTCTTATTTTTCTATTTCCCACTTTGTACCACTTGGATCTTACTGTTCCACTATCAAGCCAAATCCCGCTACCTCCTGCTTATGTCCCCTTTATAGTTTCCCAGTTTCTGTGGTAACTCCAAACTGAGTACTCATATCAGGGGATTTGGATCTAGGAACTGCAAAGAGAATATATTTATCTTTCTGGGTCTGGGCTTCCTCAATATATTTTCTAGGTTCATCCATTTAACTGAAAAAATAATAATTTTATTTATCTTGAATAGTATTCCTTAGAGTACACATTTTAATTATCCATTTGTCAGCTGAAGAACATTCAGGTTGTTTCCATTTTCTGGCCATTGTGAATAAAACAGCAATCAATGATCATGACAGGCTAAGCATCTATGGAATAGGACATGGAATCCTTTGAGCTATGTTAGACATTTGATTTTGTTTTTAATTTTTAAGAACTTTCCATACTGATTTCCAGAGTGGTTATAGCAGTTTTCATCTACACCATCACCAACATGTGTTGTGAGTTGTTTTGTTGATTGTGGCCATTCTGCCTATGGTGTGAGGAAATCTCAAGTTGTTTTAATTTACTTTCACCAATTGCTAAAGACTATGAACACTAAGTTTTTTTATGGTACTTTTGAGGTACTTTTTAGCCATTTGGGATATATATATATATATTATCTTGAAGTCTGGAATAACAATCCATCCAGTATTTTTTATTTTTCATTCATTACTATCTATCTATCTATCTATCTATTGCTCAGGAATGCTTTGGCAATGCCTTCAGGAATTAATCTCTTCATTTTTCCGATGAGAAAGTAGCATTACAGTTCCTATTCTTTGACTGAGTACCTCCATGGGACTTTCTGTAATGGTGGAAGCTATTTTACAATCAAGGATAATTGTTATAAAGAAGATCAACACCTAAATAAAGTGGAGTTAATATAGGTTGCTGTGTCAGGTGTAGACTCCTTCCTATGGCATGGGTCTCTAGTTGGACCAATCGTTGGTTGGTCATTCCCACAATTTCTGTGTCACCTTTTCCCCAGAAAAGCTTATAGGCAGGACATTGTATAGGACAAAGGTTTTGTGGTTGGGTTGGTGACCCAATCCCTCCACTGGAAGCCTTGGCTGATGATAGAAGAGAGCTAGTTTAGGTCCATACTCCTCACTGCTAGGATCTTAGCTAGGGGTACCCTGGTAGATTCCGGGGAGTTTCCATTGTACCAGGTTGCTGACTTGCCCCTGAATTGACCCCTGTAATTCTGGTCTTCTTTCTCACTCACCCCCCACACCTGTTTCCTCCTGTTCCCATCACTACCCATCCCAAGTCCACCCATGAACTAGTCTGTTCTGCTTTCCCAGGGAGACCCATGCATCCTTCCTTGAGCCTTTGTTATTATATGGGCTTTCCAGGTCTGTGGATCATACTGTACAGCTAATTTCTACTTTTAAGTGAGTACATATAATATTTGTGTTTCTGGATTTGAGTTACTTCACTCAGGCTGATTTTTTTTTCAAGTTCATTCCATTTGCCTGAAAATTTCATTTTATTATTTTTCTTTTTTTTAATTTTTAATGTTTTTTTATTAGATATTTTCTTTATTTACATTTCAAATGCTATCCCAAAAGTTCCCTATACCTTCCCCCTGCCCTGGCTCCCCTACCCACCCAGTCCCAATTCTTGGCCCTGGCATTCCCCTGTGCTGGGTCATAAAAAGTTTACAAGACCAAGGGGCCTCTCTTCCCAATGATGGCCAATTAGGCCATCTTCTGCTACATTTGCAGCTAGAGACACGAGCTCAGGGGGAACTGGTTAGTTCATATTGTTGTACCACCTACAGGGTTGCAGCCCCCTTCAGCTCCTTGGGTACTTTCTCTAGCTCCTCCATTGGGGGACCTGTGTTGCATCCAGTAGCTGACTGTGAGCACACAGTTCTGTGTTTGCCAGGCACTGGCATAGCCTCACAAGAGGCCACTATATCAGGGTCCCTTCAGCAGAATCTTGCTGGCATGTGCAATAGTATCTGGGTTTGGTGGCTGATGATGGGATGGATCCCTGGGTGGGGTAGT
>NC_034594.1:72267926-72335568 GCF_900095145.1 Mus pahari | reverse complement strand
AATAAAATATGCAAATATTGGGGAAAAAGAAAAAAGAAAATTCCATGGAAATTTTTACCTGCAAAACAAATTAAAGCCCACAGTCTTCTAGAAAAGAGAGAGAGAGAGAGAGAAAGGAAGGAAGGAAGGAAGGAAGGAAGGAAGGAAGGAAGGAAGGAAGGAAGGAAGGAAGGAAGGAAAAAGAAAACATCTACATTATTTCAAGTTTCTGGTTATTATCAACTAAGCTACTATGAACATATATGAACAAATGTCCTTATTGTAGGGTAGAATATCCTTTAGGTATATGCCCAGGAGTGGTATAGCTTAGTCCTGAGGTAGTTTTATTCTGAATTTTCTGAGACGCGGCCTTATTGATTTACAAAGTGGCTATACAAGTTTGCACACCAACTAGCAATGGAGAAGAGCCATGAACCAGAGTCTGAGTATCCAAGAGACCTAAGATAGAGCCAAACACGACTGGGCAAAAATAATAGTCAAATAATAATAATAATAATAATAATAATAATAATAATAATAAATATTAATAAAATGATTCCTAACGATATTCCGCTATACTTGTACACTGGAGCCTAGAATAATAGTCACTAGAGAGGATTCACCCAGCAACTGATGAGAGTAGACTTAGAGACCCATAGTCAAACATTAGGCAGAGCAGCTTGTGGAGTCCTATAGAAGAGGGCAAGGAAGGGTTGTAGGAGCCAGTGGGATCAAAGACACCACAAGGGAATTCCTTATAGTGTCAACTACCCAGGGATCATAAGGGCTCACAGAGACTGAACCAACAGCCAGGGAGCCTGTATGAGCCTGTCCTAGGAGTTGTGTAGCTTGGTGTTCTTCTGGGGCTCCTAACAGTGGGAACAGAGACTGTCTCTGATCCTTTTGCGTGTTTGGGGGACCTTTTATTCCTACTGGGTTACCTTGTCCGGCCTTGATATAAGGGTATGTGTCTAATCTTATTGTAACTTGTTATGTTGTGTTGGGTTGGTATCCCTGGGAGGCCTGCATTTTTCTGAAGGAAAAGGAATAAATGTGGGGGAGAGGAGAAATGAAGAGGGGGCACTGGAAGGACAGGAGGAAGGGGAAACTCCTGTGGAATATAATGTATGAAAGAAAAACAAACAAGTACATAAATAAATAAATATTTACTACTCAGGACAAAAAATATAGGCTGCAATAACTACAAAGTTAAGCAGCTAGATAGCAGTGCACATGGACTTGGTGTGTTTTGTTTTGTTTTGTTTTGTTTTTTTAATTTGAGAAAAATCAATCGGCTTTATTAAGTTGATTTGAGAGTTTGTTTTACCTACCATGAAATTGAAGCTATTGAACACTATGTGATGGCGTGTCTTGTTTCTTTTTATAGGGATGATGAGTAATTTGAATTAGACACTGTATAGATTACACTCTCACAGGTCATCATACTCTGCTACTGGCCCAACGTGTACACTTAATGCATCCCCCTTTCCTTCTATTCTCCTGTCATATGCATGAAATTACTGATGACCTCACAGGACATCAAGATTTCCCACTTTCCCACCATAAATCACAAAGGTCTATGCCACTCTTTTGTTGTCTTTGCCTCTTGTGACATTTTAAGATTCTGCACTCCTATAAAATACAAAATGCTTCCCTTGCATTATCCTTTTATGTCCAGAGTATTTCTGATTCCTTCCTGAGTCCCACCTTTCCTCTTGCATTCTCTCTTCTTACTTTTATCTTGCTTACATTTTCATGGCTTAATTGATTCCAACAAACAAGAACTATTTTATTTCTACATTGAATCTGTACCGTTATGTCACATTGTTAAAGTTCTCAGCACACTGAGAGAGCTGAGTACCGTACTTTTCCTAAGCGTTTCTCTCTTCCTCAACTATGGTTATCAGTGCTCCTGGGAGCCTATTCTTGATATCTTCATGCATTTCTAAATTTACATTCCCTGAGTTCAGGAGACAAGATATTCTTATGACCATTTTTGCATTTCATTTGGGGCACCTTTTCATAGTGTTTAACATAATGAGTGATACATACACCATTAGGATCTACTCACGATTCCTGTATATTGAAAGTTTCCAGACAGGGATCTTATAATTTCTCTTCTGCAATGTGGATAATCTCAGTGAATGAATTCTTGCCCCAAAAGTATTATCTTTATGTCACTATTTGATTTGATATGATTAGGATGCATAATTCAAATCTCTCTAGCAAAGTACTGCTCATCTGATGACTACTTACCACTTGTTTAATTGCTTCTCCAAACTGATAGTAATTAAATGAATATTCTGTGTGAAATAAATGGTTCAGTGGTTAAGATCCATTTTTCTTGATCTGTGCCACACCTGGCACAGATGTGGTACACATGAATA
Organism: Mus pahari; assembly: GCF_900095145.1. Taxonomy (NCBI): domain Eukaryota; kingdom Metazoa; phylum Chordata; class Mammalia; order Rodentia; family Muridae; genus Mus; species Mus pahari. The sequence goes on along the minus strand of NC_034594.1, from coordinate 72,333,202 downwards.
CATGCAAGCAAAACATGTGTACACGTAATAAATAAAAGATAGGTTAGACAGATAGATGATAGATAAGATTCATTGATGAATGGATAGATAGATAGATAGATAGATAGATAGATAGATAGATAGATAGATAGATAGATACATCTATACATCGATAGATAGTCTACCTGACAGACAGACAGACAGACAGACAAGTAGATGATAGATACATGAATGAATGGATAGATAGACCGACTGACAGACAGATGTTAGATAGATAGATAGATAGATAGATAGATAGATAGATAGATAGATAGATAGACATTTAAATGAACATTTAATACTTCTGAGTTCTTGACCTATAATGAATAACTCACTCAACCACCATTTCAAGATTCTAAATTTCCCTTGAGCAAATGAGCAAAAGAAAGGCTTTAAATTCCAAGAATTATATCCCATCTGTTTTGTCATATTCACTATTGCAACTGAGAAGAATAGGAAGGATTCAGTCCTTGAGACAGCAATGTGGCAGCTTTTGCTCCTACCCTTCTGGTGCTACTGATCCAGTCAACTGACCCTGTTGGCTGCCGGTGTCAACTTGTATCAGGTTTCATTCACTGGTCCCATTTTACCTGCCAGAATTATACTGTGCCTATTTCTTTAGAAAGCCCCATAACTACTTTCCTCATCCATGTATACTAATATAACAGCAAATAGGGCCTTTAAAATGCAAATAGATTGAATCACAGACTACATAAAATTTTCCTATAGGCCCTCATTCATATCAGTTACAATGAGACCAAGATTCTTGCCAGTTCTTAATTGTTCTGTACAGTCCAGCCCATGATGCCATTCTAGCTTTGTACTGGTTTGTTTTTAGTAAGTAATGTAGTGTAAGACACCATGACACCTTTGAGTTCAAAGTTTCTCTAGCAATTCAAATTGGCTCCCATCTGAGGAACACTGAGGTAGCAATTCCCTGAGAAGGCTTTCCCACTGATTTTTCAAATATCTAAGTCTTTCCCTATATATCTCATTTTATATACATGTTTTGCAAAACATGCCTTGGATACTGTATAAAGCACTTTATTTTGTTCCTACCAGAGATTTGCTAACACAAAAACTTGGTATTGCAAAATATTTGTTATACCTGGCAATCATCTCACCAAACTTGGATGTGTGCTTGTCTGTTCTGTTGCTGCCACACACATTCCATGTGGCTGCATCGCTTTTCAATCTTGTTGCTTTTATGGGCACAGCAGGGTTTCTACAAAATTGCTGTGGCACTGATGTCTAAGTGTTGAGATTAAGTGATGTTATTTATCATCAAGGACAACATGTGAAGTGGTATTGTTTCTCCAGAAAGTCTTTAGTAGTCTGGCAAATATACTCAACTGCTGCCGAATACCCCAAGGAACTTTTCTTCCAGAATTTAAATTTTTATGCACTTTTTAATATTCTAGCACAGAATTACTTACATTTATGCAAAGCATGCCTCATTCTAGAAAGAATTACCAATACTCTGAATAACTGTTTATGATAATATAGAGAATATTTTAAGTTGAGAAGAACTGAACTTAGATTGTTTTTTTACAAGTTAAAAAAATGATATTAAGGTCATCACTTGGTGAGAACTTACTTCAAAGAGACACTTTCCTAAAAACGAATTTTCTTATCCTGTGTTGTCATCACATTCAAGAATACGCCATAGTTATTATTATCCAAGTTCTTCCAAGTAATGATAGTGGAGCTTTAACATATTATTAACAGTGTTCCCATGGTGAGGGAAGGATAGATGTCCACAGTGTCCCCTGTGTGGAGTTTTTTATTTTGTAGTTGTCATGTGTTGTACTGCTTTTCAGCACGAGTGGGAGAACAAGAAATCCATGTACAGAAGCCCTTACTTTTATCCTGGTTTAACATCCATAGCGTGCACACACCCATGTGCTTGTGTGTGTGTAAATTAAAGGCTTGAATAATGTTAACAATTGTAGCCCTTGAATATCTTTCCAATGCCAAGGGCAGTCTCATAGTATAACAGAACAAATAGAAGCAGCCTCTAGGCAAGGAGATGTGAACTTCCAGCATACATCATTTCAAAGAGATGCATTCTGGCAGCTTGTTGCAGTTTCTGCTGTTCTGTTTCCAATGACCTAGGAGTAAAGTCAGAAGCTTGGAAGCAGGATTTCCTTTGGAATATTTTTCCTTCTGGTTTTTCTGGAGATTTTATGAGTTATTTGTGATTTACGTTAGCTCAAATGAATTGTTATTGGACTTAATTGCCTTGATTGATTTAGTAGTTCCTATGAGAAGTTGTTATAAATAATGGATAACGAATTGCAGATCTGTCTTAATGGAGAATGCAGAGAGATGAAGCTGGATATTCAGATACTGGACAGTAGAAAGATAATAACTAGCCAGGCGTGGTGGCACACGCCTTTAATCCTAGCACTTGGGAGCAGAGGCAGGCGGATTTCTGAGTTCGAGGTCAGCCTGGTATACAAAGTGAGTTCTAGGACAGCCAGGGCTACACAGAGAAACCCTGTCTCAGAAAAAAAAAAAAAAAAAAAAAAAAAAAAAAAAGAAAAGAAAAAAGAAAGATAATAACTTTTGATGTACAATGGAAAACAGAGTTAGGATTTTACCTGCTGTACCATGTGAAGCACACGGTATGCCGAGTGAATGCAGCATTGAAAAAGAACTGACAGAATGTTGGGTGGAGCCAGTTTGGCACTGTTAGGAAACTCTGAATGTGAGAAGGGGCTTACAGGCACAGATGGGGAAAATGCCACTTTAGTAAGAGAAGTACTTTCTGCCCACAACTTGACATCTGTTTTTCCAGATAATCCTATAATTCAGATCTCTAGAAGATTAAGAGATAAAAGCTCTGCCAGTATTCTAAATAGAAACCATTGTGAGGATAGCAAACTGCAGCCTTCAGAGGAGAGGTAAACTGGGAAAAGACCAGGCAAAATCAGATAGTATCAAGGAATAAATGAGAGTAAGGATTTGGTTTCCTCCCCGTGATGTCTTCTAATAGACTCAGCCAACGGCCAGTACTCTGAGGGAGGGAAAGTGGGCAGTGCAAACGCCAGTCAATGAAAAGTACACTCAGTGTGAAGATGCCCATTCTGAACTGTAAAGCAGTAAGATGTCAGTGCTTCACCAAATACGTACCAAACAGACTTCGAGGGTTTCCATTACTACTACAGCAGTTGTAAAAATGTACAAGAGTCTGCGGCTTTAGGTCTGAACCCATCTCAAAGGATAAAGCAAGGAATACCGAAGCTAAGAAGGATGAAAGATTGCCTGACTCAAGAGCTCACTCTGGAACTAGTGTAGGGATGCCTTGCCATGCTTAACAGAATGTGAGATCTGTTATAATATGTATATGTATATGAATATGTGTGTATACACATATATAATAGATATATAGACACTATACTGTAGACAGAGAATTACTTTTGATATACAATAGGAAACAGAATTAAAGTTAAAATATAGGCCTCAGGGAGTGGGGAGGCCTGGCAGGGGGAGGACACCCTCTTGGAGACAAGGGGTAGGAGGAATGGGATGAAGCACTGTGGGAGGGTGAACCGGGAGGGGGACTGGACTGCAAAATATAAAAGTAAAAAAAAAATTTCCATACACTTTATACAGGTATGCACACATCCAGACCTTTAAATGATATATTTTTGTAAAACATACCTTCAAATATTCACAAAACTGAAAATTCTTGTAGGATAAAGCTTAAAAATAACAAAAAATATTCCATTGTATTAATTTTTGGAAAAAATATGTTTTCACACATATATGTATATATATACATATATATGTATATGTATTATATATAGCATAATATATATATTACATATATGAATTTTTATAGTGCTCTTTTTTCTTTTTTTCTTAGATATTTTCTTCATTTACATTTCAAATGATATCCCCAAAGTCCCCTATCCACTCCCCCTCCCCCTGCTCCCCAACCCACCCACTCCTGCTTCCTGGCCCTGGCATTCTCCTGTACTGGGGCATATGATCTTCGTAAGACCAAGGGTCTCTCCTCCCATTGATGGCGTACTCTTTTCTTGAAAGGAAGTTGTTTTTTTTTGTTTTGTTTTGTTTTGTTTTTTCTATTTCTTTTCTCAGTTGAACTTGCCTTGGGGACATTATGATCTGTTTTTTGAGTTGTAAGTACAGGAAACTGGGAACAGGAACCCCTATTGGTAACATGACAGACATACAACTTAAACTCTATCTAAATAGGATAGGACACTATTGTGAGGGGAGAACATGAGATTGTAAGGGTCCAAAAATTGCTGAAGGGAAGACCTTAGACTAGTGAATTATGCAAAGCACAGGCCTTCTTAGAGGGCATTTTGGGAGTTTTCTAGAAGGATTAGGTAATCTAAAATTTCATTGATGGGTGCTAGGGTGTCACAGGGGTTATAGAAACTTAAGTGTACTTTTTCAAAAGTTGTTTAGATGGTGTTTTGCTGGTCAAGCACATGAAGGAATGTTTAGTGGAAGTGAACACAGGTAAAATTCTAAGGCAGACTCCTGAAGGAACATTTCGCTAAAGCAGACACAAGAGAAAGGATGTGCTGCTAACACACACACACATAAAGGGACACTTGATGAAGGATTCTTTTGCTAATGACACACTGGTATTGGTCTACTTTATAGTATTTGAGCTGCATTTGTCAGGAGTTCAAAGAGAGAAACACCAAAAAACCTTGTGGTAGTGTGCTGCAGTTTCTTGTGGCCTCTTTGGCCTCGGGCTGACTGGCAGAGTGATGTCAGCTGAGACAGATGTGAGTGCTAAGTAAGGCAAGACCAGTCCTGAGGCAAGACACATACTGAGGCAAGACCTGACACATACTGAGGCAAGACCTGACACATACTGAGGCAAGACCTGACACATACTGAGGCAAGACCTGTGGTGGACACATGATATTTGGAGGATATAAATAGGACTCACAGGACGGTGACAGAGGCTGAGGTAGGCTTGCTTGTGGAGCTTCTGGGTCTTGTCTCCTCACTGATCTTCGCTTCCCTGAGAGAGGAACAGCTGAGGACTTCTCCTGGTGTTCCTCTGGGTGCCTCCTGCTGATTTGTGCCAAAGCCGAGGTCTGACTGTCTCTGCCAAGTCATGCTACCACTACGGATTCTTGTTTGCTGTCCTGACTCTAAAGAACTGGACTGCTGCTGTGTCCGGTGAAGTGTTTGCCAGTGGATCAACCTGTGAACTCAACAGCAGATTTCCAGACAACTCGAACTGGAATTGCTCCAAAGAACCTTTCTAAACAGGTCCACTTTCCCCATATCCTTTCTTTTCTACTACCTCTGATGTGTGGTGGGCTAAATGGGAGGTTAAAGCATTTAAGAACCATCATTAAAAATAGCTTTTGAAAAATTAAACTTATAGGCTTCTAATTGGCTTGTAGCAGGTGGTCAGTGGTCTGCATTCCTGTCATGAACATTTAACCACAGGATGAGATAGGGCTGCCCAGCACAGATGGCCCATCCTGAGATAAGATCTTTTCTCATTCTTGTGGTTATCCCCAGGCTGTTCTTTGAGATGGGGGTTTTAATGACTTTTTTTCCTGGATTTTATGGTCTGTTCCTGGAGCTATGCCTTATGGCCTTCTTCTTGAAATCAGGCCTGGTCCTTAAATGGAGACAAATGAGTTTTTTTATCCTTTCATTATGTCTCTACTAAAATGTTCCCAAAACTGCACATGGAGAAACCACCAAAGAATGGGCTACAGCCAAATAATTTTGTTGGAATTCTAGTCAGATGCCCATTTCTTTCTTTTGTGGTTGTTGTTTTGACAATGAACTCAAACAAAAGTCTGTATTTCCTTACTGTAAACAGCTCCTTTTCTGGAGACACTTCTGATCATTGATAAAGTGCAAGAGTGCTAACAATTCTGCACAATTTGATTTTTTCAATTCTGTGTATAATACCCAAGATCAGACACAATAAATTTTTTATTTACCATGTATAAATCCCTCCCTCTATCAAGACTAGGAATTTAATTACTCTTTTCTTAAATGAAGGAATAATTTAATGGGTAATTTAAATAATCAAATACAGCAGACATCATATCTGAGAACTGAGATGTCATATAAAACTTTTCAATGGCAAAAAATAAAATTATATACTGGTAACATGTTCCCATAAGGCAGAAAACATACAAAGGTAGTGTGATTAAAGCTATAATCCTAGCACCTGGGGATTGAGGCAGGAAGACTTACATTAGTCTCAAACTCTCAGGCTTTATATTGAGTTCCAGGCTAGCCTGGGCTTGTATGAGACTGTCTCAAAAATCAAAACAAAAACAAAAACAAAAAAACAAACAAACAGAAACATAGAAAATGGAAAACAGTTCTAATAATTTACATACCATGGAAAAAGATAAAAGAACCAACTATTTTCTATTGGATTCATAGTGTAATGTAAAGACAGAATTAAAAGGGACAATATTCAGTATTTTTTAAGGAGAATTTAGAGGACAAAGACTATAAGACACAAAATTGGACACTTTATCCGGTCTTTCCCAGTAGCAGGACTTCTCTCAAAACAAGAAATGCATCAGAGAAAAATACAGTCTTAGGTTGTTTTCAGTAATGTGCAACATTATAACCTTAAGGCAGGGTTCTCATCAATAGTGCACTTAGAAAATCTTTTAATGACAACTCTGGGGCAGAGACAAACAAATAAAGCAAATTCCTATGCATATCGATTTCTGCTAGACAAAAGGCAGGACAGCATCAAGACTCTAAGCCCCAAAACAGAGATTACCTCCAGGGAAAACAGAAACCATAGTGATATCATTGTCTAATGGCATACACTCCAATGCGAATGAAGGAGGAGGCTCAAGTTTCTATGAACATAAATCAGACTCAGTTATTCAAACTCAAACAGGCCTTACAGCTCAGTGTCATCAGCACAGAGGAGAGAAAAAGTGCCAAATATGCAATCCCAGGATCCCAACTAGAACCCAACCAATGGGTAGCATGTGCTGAGGAATGAGTGTGACAGAAAGAGATAATAATTAAGTGCTGGTTCAATATTACCAGGAAAACAAATATCAAATGTTTTCATGACGAAGTACTAAGTATTAGAGGAGACAGAAAAAGGCATCCAATTTAACAATTAAACATTTTATTAAACCAAAATGTCATTTAGACTTCCATAGAAAGACAGAGGATAGCTACCTCCAGTACCCCCAGTCAAAATCATCCTTTTAAAATAATTTGAATTTTTAATGAACTTCAAACCCATGTTTTTCCTTTGGACTATTGACTGTTGAAGAGGAAAGATCATTTGTTTCTTTTATTTATATTGGTTTTGTTAAAGAGAAACCATGTTTGAGGAATTGTGTTACATTCCATAAATGCATCCAAACCTATCATCTTCCCTTTAAATTTAAATGTATAAATCTTAGTGTTCAATCCAAGCTCTAAATGAGATATAACGGGGAATACTGGTGAAAGATTGGCCTGTTTTGCAGATAAGGAAGTTATAAATCCTGGTAGACAGACAGCCTATGTTAATGGTGTCCAAAAATGGATACCACTGGATTCCTTCTGTGTGTGTGTGTGTGTTTTGCTTCTCCCATGATGAGCAAGTGTAGGCTTAGATTTTTTTCAAAACCTACTTTACTTAGGGTTTTTAAAGACTTCAACCTTCCTTATAAACCACTGACCAGAGGTAGGGGAAGAAGATTAATAGGAAAAGATGTTTTGGACTTGTTTCAGAAGTAGTTCCTTGGGATGATTCTCCTCCTCCTTGGCAGATACCAGCAGTCCAACTCAACAGCAAACACCAAACACTGATCTATAGCAGTGGTGCAGTCTAGCAGAGACAAGCAAGAATCAGGAATCAGCAAAGTTAGCAGGAATCAGCAAAGTGGCCAGAATCATCTATCAGGGTTCCTTATGCTTGCAATGGTCTGATTGCTCTCTTACGTTCAGTATTTGCATTTTCAAATGTCAAAATCTCTATCAATGACTGTCTGGTTTTAGGGTCTGATATGGCTCTCCCACGCAGCTCCCCAATCATATCCCAAGGTATTAAAGCTACAACACAATAATGTTTAATTATGACCTCATCAGAGTGATTTGTTCTCATAGGCTAGTATAACAGCCCTTCACCAAGCAGCTGGACTTTAGCAACATTTATCCCCCTTGCTATATTACGTTGTTCTATTTCCATGGCTTCTTGCATCCATCATGACAACCATTGTCATGAGAAGTTCTTTGGTGTATTTCTAGGAAGTGAAGACCAAGGAAGACCTGCAAAGACCAGCAAAGCATTGCATGGTGTAGCAATACAAGAACATCCTCTCACTGTTTGTGGGGTTCTAACTTGGTTCTAAATTAATCTTGCTGATAAGCTTAATGAATAGAATGCGTCAGAGCCAATATTCACATACACCTGAAATGAAATCCTAAGATAGGTGGCTCTTTTCACATTTACCTTAGGATCATCTCAGAATCCAGTTGCTAATCCATGTTAAGCATTATAATTGACCTCTCCACCAATTGGCAGCATATGAGTAAGCTGCTTTGGAGTCTCAGTCAAGGTGAAACTTAAGATGAGCACAACCCCAGCCACAGAATGATGGCGCCACATAACCTCGGTGGACAGCCAGCAGAGCTTCTCAATATAAGGAGAGAATGTGGCAACAAGAACGCCCTTTTAGTATGTGAAGTTTTGAGTTTTATTTGAAATATTACAGGCCTGAGTTATACTTAAATATACAACCATTTTTCTTTTGATCTTTTTCTCGTTGTTAGAGGAGATTCTATTGTGGCCTTGTTGAATGAGAGTAGCCTCATGGTTGGCTTTAGTCAGTACCAAATTAATTCATCATCATGAAGCAGAAGTCTATAAAATAGCCAAGTTTAGCTTTTGAGGTAGTTTTTTTTTTTTAAAAAAAAAACCAGCTTCACTACAGAGAAAATGTCAAACACAGTAGAAGTAGACATCATAAAGTTGATGTTAATAAATAACAACAACCTTGTAAACCACTATGACTAGGGATCATTCCATTTCGTCACACATTTCAATGACCTCACTGATGCTAACAAGCAATGGAGTTTATGACTCATGCTTTTTAAGTTTTCATCTAAATTTTAAAATATGTAAAAATCAGACCTGGGTGGGATTGGATTTGTTGCAAGATAATACTAGTCTCTAGATAAAATCCTGACTGAAGTCTACAGATGAAAAATTTCAATCTTTTGATCTCTGACAAGACTTATAACCATACAATTTGTATTAACTCTCTCATATTATACTACAAATGTGTTTGAAATTCATAGTTTTGCAAAAATATCTAATGTCTAGCAAGATATTCAACCTTCCTTGACAGATTCATCCTGGACCTCAAACTCACAGAGATCCACCAAGACACTAACTATAGTTAAGGAAACATATGTTTTGGACTCAGTATAGAAAGATAATATAAAACACATGTTAATATATAATTCTGCAGTATTTATTTTATAAACATTCTGTCTGTACCACTTAAATAATTTTAAATCATATTTATTCTTTTTCATACTTTAGCACAGACAATTATTACTATTTACAAACTCAAAAATAACATAGCAGATTTGGCTTTTTCCCCATAAAAATGGGAAAAAGTTTAGTAGAATTGTATTTACTCATAGCAGTTAGCTGTGACTTATAGTTCTTTACATTATGACACTGACAAAACGAAAGCAACGACAATGGGTTAATAAAGAAAGCCAAGTTACAATAATATGGTAAAAGACAGGAACAAAAGCTCTGCAGAAAACATTTTTAAAATAATTTTCAAACAGAAAATCCAGCATAGTACAGTTTGTCCCTAATAAATACAGCAGTTCCAAATATACAAAGTTGTAACCAAATGATGCACTAGGCAGTGAGTATCAACAAATTAAAGGTTGACATAATGTATGTAACTTAAATTCCCCTCCCCTTGATAGAGTGGCTTCTTATTCCTTAGACATAGAAACTCTGTTCTTCAGTAGAAATATGGAAATCTTCTCATGAAAGGCACATACTCATCTGTAAAATGAATAAATAGAAACATGAATAACACTGGTTTATAAACATATTTAAAGTTTCAGAAGTTTTGAAGAGAATAACATAACCAAGAAAAAAATCTTTATTGTAAGCCACTATGATCATGATAGTATCACTATTAATTATTTTGGATATTATTCTTTGAACTACAATTTTAATTATTCAAAATAATTTTATACATAATATTGCAAATAATAAAATCTCATATTTATATTCACAATAAAATTTTTCACAAAACATTAACATTATTTCAATGGGTATCAGGCAATACAGGTTTTTTTGGTTTGATTTTTTTAGAGTTTCTATAAATACACTTCTCTATTTCTGCCTCTTGGCTTTTGAAACGAAGATCAAAACCCACAGTTCTGAAATCACATTCAATGAAAAAACAATCTTGCAGATTTTTGTAGTATGGCAACAACAAAAAATCCTATACAAGACAAAGTTTTTGTGGGTGTGGATGACAGGGATAAATTCGCGACTAATCTGGGCTACCCAGTCAGACCCTGGTTCAGACAATAAATGAGCAGCGATGGAGGAGTTTTGAATAAACACCCACGCTGGGCTGTCTCACTTTTCCCTTAAATACTTACAAGAATACGATCCTTCATTTCTATTCACTCCTCATGGACCACATAAAGTATCTGAAAATACTGCACCTCAGGTTCTTTCATAAATCTAGTAGTGAGCCATGTACAAGTCACTGGGGTCCTCCACAGTAAAGTTCCATAGGCTCACTCATGTACTTAAAGCCTGGGAAGGTCTGGGGCATTCCTGACTGACAAAATCAGTCTTTACAGATTTGGTTTTGTTTCTACATGACCTTACCTTGGCTCCAGCTATGATAGACTTCTCTATGTTCTACATTCAAAGCCTGAGAACAAGAGCACACTAACACTACACCATACCATGGCTGGAGCGTTTGACTCTGACACATCTCCCACAGGACCTTAGCTGGCTGTCTTGTGCATTTTTAAAAAAGAACTGCAACTCAAACATCACTTCATCAACATGCCCTTCTCATCTGCTACCCTTAATTCAGTTGCCTTCCTCAGGAAACCAGGATGGCATTAGCGTTACATGAGGAAAAACAAAACCAAGTTCTACTTCCTGGATAAATAACATAGATGTTAGACTAGAGTCAGGGGCCACAGCACACTCTGAGGGTGCCAAGTGCTGAGAGCTGTGCCTATTAAGAGGGATAGACATCAAAACTGGAAAGCCATTAGAACAGAATGTGGCCACTGAAGTCAGACCTGCCAGCATACCCTGTCCTCTGAAGAAGATCATATTTTGAGATGGCATACTGTCCTAGACAAACACAGGTCAATAACTTCTATGATGATAAAAGTCTGTCACAAAACAAGATGTTCAACTGCAACCACAAGCTGCCAAATTATTCCAGAGATGAAGCTTGCAAGCGATGGAGAGGAAAATACTTGCATGAAGTATCATTACACTGTCAGAGTTAAACTGGCAGCTTGTTTAGCTATTTTGGTGACCAGCCCATAAGCAGTAAGGCCCTAGATGAAGTAATAGTTTAAGTCTCCACAGAACTTGCAACAATTTGAAACAAAGGACACAATATGGGTAGAATCTTTTATTAATCTCAGTGGTCAATGCTCTGATGATGACCTGTGCACTCGAAGCAGGCAAGAATTACACCAGCCAGCCAGCATGTGCCAGTATGTGGAATAGGTGTAGAAAATAGTTGAAAAGCATGTTTTGTTGTTGTTTAATCACCTCAAATATACTGAAAGATTTTAATTTTAATTTTTTCCAGACAGGTTCTCACTTTGAAGTCCCAGAAATCCTCCTGCCTTGGCCTCTCAAGTTTTAGGATTACAGCGTGATCTACCATGCTTGGTTCTGGGGTTTTATTAATTCTTAGAATAACTGTCTTTTTTTTTTTTTTTTTTTTTCAATTATAGTCTCACATAGTTAAGACGCTTGTGAATTCCTGATCCCCTTCCTTTATTTTCAGAGTCAAAAATATTGTTCAGTGTTGGGAAGCTGGGAAGACAGTGATCAATTAATAAATTAAAAGAATAATTTCAATTCTTTATTTTGTAAGACAGTTGTACTTGTAAATGTACACATTCAGCTTGGGCGTCACTCACACGACAGAGCTAATCTTGACCTGAAATGAAGACCTCTATTCTGAAATACCATTTGGCTAGTTGGTTGCCCACCACATTCTACTGCTAAATGTATGTCACAACACCGTGCAGTCACCTATCTATATTGCCAGCCCTATTGGGTCCAACTAATTACTGCAGCTGTTAAACACCTAAATGAAACCCTTTTTCTGATTCTGACATTGATATAAACAGCAAGAAAGTATTGTTATGATTAGGTGTCTTTATGTACAAAGTATAATGAAAACATACAATATTAAATTAAACATGGCAGTGTGAAAGGAGTGAGGAAGCAAATTTGGGGATTTAAAATAAAATAGCACAAATTACTAGCCTAGCACTGGAACGATGCTAGTACTCACCTTTAAAGCTGTTTCCTTAATTTTAGAGTTGTCTTCTAACCCATATCATTATAATAATTATTTTATTTTTGACAGAAGTTAAACTTCCCTCTACTAATATACTGTCTCCATTTGTTCTTTGTGCTCTAAAGTTGTTTTACCCTTCCAATAGTGAAGTGGATTATTTTATTGACATTTTCTCTGAAGATTTTTTTTTTTTTCAGAAAAGTGGTGGCTTATTTTAGTGAAGACATGCTATCTGATCTTCTGAGGTTTCTCTGTTCAAAAGAAGACACAACGCCACCCATCATGTAAAACCTTGCTATGCTCCTCCCATGTTTACAGCTCCTAAACGAGAGAGTGGACGAGGAAGACAGAAACTCTCTATAAACAGTAGAAAAGCTAAATTTATGAAACTGTGAGGAAGAAGACCCCCTTCCTCCCTAGAAATGGTATGTGCTTTAAATCAAGCGAACAGGCAAACAAATGTCAACAACAAGGAATCTGTGTGATAAAGCATAATTTTATAAGCATTAATGCAGGAGAAGTAAGATATGATTGAAAGTTCATTACAACTGCTAGTGTAGTGGTAAGGTTCTTCATGCAGCAGGAAACCAAACCACAGGATTTCCAGTCCTGTGGGATTTGGACCCATATCTGGAAAACTAATAGGAATGGAGACTCTTAGGTGAGGGAAGGGACAGAATGGGGATGTTTATATTTTAGATGGAAATCAAATAAATACTAAACAAATGGAATGAGATTGTACCAGGATAAGGAGTCAGCCCCAATTTTCCTCCATCGAACTGGAGTTGTAAGAATTCCAGGGCGGGGGGGGGGGGTGTATAGGGGACTTTCAGAAAGGAAACTGGGAAAGGGGATAGCATTTGAAATGTAAATGAAGAAAATAATAATAATAATAATAATAATAATAATAATAATAATAAAAGAATTCCTTTAGAAGACCATTCTGATAACACTCCTAGTAAAGAGGGTGGCATAGTTAACTTAGTCATTCCTGTGACAGTTTTAGTACCTCATGGTCCCAAGACAAAATGAATTGTTCCTTCCTAGTGAAATGTACATCAATTACTAAGATATTTTCTATGCAGTAATGTTTATTACTTACTGCATATATGCATATTGCATATTATGTAATGAATATTATTTCTGCTAATAGAATACAGATTCAGTTTTAATTTTTATACAATATAGTAATAAAAGTGAGGCATGTTAACTCAACCTACAATCTCATCATTCAAGGGGCTCAGGACAATCACTACAAGTTCAAGCCCAGCTATTCACATAGCAGCAATATGTATATATTTTGAATATATATCATGTATATATACACATACATAACACTATATATACTAGTCTATACCATTGGATATATAATTTGGATATTATATATAATTGGTATAGACTACATATATGCCTATACACACACACGCACACAAGTATTTATATATGTATATATATATACATATATATATATGTATGTATATACACATATCCAAATATATAATGGTACATTAGAAAAATACTAGGGCTGTACAAAATTCTATTTATTAATAAATGTGCTCCCTTAAATTGTATTTGACATAATATTAAAATAACCCACAGTGTTTCCTTTTCCTCATTATTACTTTGTTTTTCTTGATGTTTTTCCACTTTAGTCTTTTCCCTTTTTCCCGTTTCTTACTGTTCCCTTTGTGTCTGATCCACTCTGCAAAACCAAGTGTCCAGTAGCTCCATTCATCTTTCCAGATACAGATTAATGGCGTACAAGAGCTGGGAAATGTAGCATTTGCCTTCCTGTTTCAGTTGTTAAAATCCCTGCGTTAGTGCAGCCTTGACAGCTGACACCGGCAACTGGTAACATGTGTTCTGTGCTGCCTGATTATGTTCATCATATACTGTGCCATAAAGGGAAAATTAAAGTCAGTCATCAAAGAAGGGACATAAAACTGTTAAAGTTTGGAATTTGTCATAGTATAAAAAGGATGAGATGCTGACTGGGATATTCTCATCTTTTTTTTTCCTTAAAACTATTGAAAATTTGATACAAGTACTATAAAATGCTACCCAAGATTCTCAGTGGTGGTGTGCTTACCAAGTCAGTGAGGTGGGGGAGGGGGGAACAAGAGCACAGTCCCTGTTATTAACATATGTGGAGAAACCCAAACTTCAAAATTATTTAATAAGCTACCTTAGTAATATTAATTCTTAAGGATGATGGGCTAATGAATGTAAATGTACCAAGCATGACTTTAGTTAGATAATTTCATGACATGCTTTCTTTTAATACATCATTAAGAATTCTGTGAAAACACGCTAGGTGCACGGATAAGGCAGATACATGTGCACTGTCTGAAAATAAGTCATCTCTGCTACCATAATAAATTTGCTGTGGCTTTATTTTTAATCGTTTTACTTCTTTTACAACTTCATTCAAATTTGATTCTTGTTTGCCTTCTTAATATACCTTTATTCTTTTTAATTTTTTTATTTTATTTTTAAGGTTATATCATTTCCTTTTCACTGTCCTACCTCGAAATCTTCCCATATATCTCTGCTTGCTCTCTGTCAAATTTATTGCTTTTCATTTATTGTTATAACTTACATGTATGTGCATATGAGTACACACATGCATTCCTAAAGGCATATGCACAACCTGCTCAGTCTATGTACAGCGCATACACAATCAACAGGGCTGACCATTGGTGCTGAATCACCAACGGGTGTGTTCTTCTCTGAGGAAGACTAGTTCTTCAACTCTTAGCATTCCTTAGTTGGTGGTGGGTTTTATGTAGGGTTGAGTACTCTCTTCTCTAGTTTGGCATGCCTGTTAATGTTGATTTTGTTCACCTCATCTTAAGAAGTTGTTGGTGAGAATTTGTGGATGTAGCTTTTGACATTTCTATAAAGCAGTCTGACAGTATACATCTTAATCCTTTCACTCTCATAACCTTTACATTCAGAGTTGGAAACATAAACCTACATATGTGCCTATGTATGCATGTATGTATTTATGTATGTATGTCTATTACAAAGCTCAATGTATTACTAACAGTCTTGCCAAAGAAAAACTCCACTCTCTAATGTTCCCACTCATGAATTCTACCAACCAAGAAATACAAATCTAGTATAAAAACACAAATGCAGAACTGAGGATGTAGCTTGGAGGCACTCCTATAGCATAAATCTGCTAGACTCTGTATTTAATCTACATCACACAAACACACACACACAAAAGCAGAGAATAAAGGAAGAACACACAAACAATTCCACTGCATTTTGCTAATTTGTGTCTCTGTATTTTGCTATCTTTGTTTCTCATTTTAAAAATAAACATATGCCTTCAAAAGTAAACTACCATTGATTCTGGAAACCTTAATTAATAAAAATGTCAAATCCCAAGTTTACTATTTTTACATTTCCTTTTTTCTGTCTTGCTAGCCTTAAGTCTATCTAACAGACTATTAACCACATGAAACTGAGCAATTTGCCCATCATTGTTCATCCCATGAAGCCAGAGGTTGCTAGAATATCTGAGCACATGGTAAATATCAATCACTAATCCTAATATCAGAATGATCATTCAGTTTTCTCTGATCATTGGGATACTGTATAATCACCCATAATTCCTTACAATAAAACTGGCTTCATACTTGATGGTCCATAATAATTCCTATAGCTTCATTACATTTTGACTGTGCTCTACAATGACTGCTGTTAAATTTAATACCTACTGAGATATAAACTGAGATTCAAATCTCAAAATGGCTTCACTACCTTATTGTTAAACACTGAACCACTTTATTATTACTGTGTCTTTCTCCTCTGCCTACAAAATTTAATTCCCAAATTTGTGTGATATCCTTAAATATCCTCTGATATCCAAATAGTACCCTCTCATAATTGCAGGATCTAACTTACCTTTCTTTTTACTCTGGCTGCCTACAAAATCTACAAAGTAGTTTTCAAAATGGGTTGTGGAGCCCAATCCCAAGGGATCCATCTAAAAACCACTCCTCCACCTAAGGACAGGGAAAGCTGCAGAAGAGGCAGAATGATTATAAAAGCCCGGAGGGTGGAGGGGCAGAGTTGCTGCCAGGATGTATCCCTTATACCCATAACTACCCAAACTTGATCTGAGCAAGGATGACACCAATGACCATGCCATTGGGGAAACACCCTTGAGTCCTCAACTCTACATAAAGAACAGCAGACAATTGAAGAAAACTGAGAGCAGGAGAGGATGTCTTTAACAGCAAAGAGAACACTACACCAATTGGTTGTTTAGGCAAGTATCCATTTTTTTCTCTAGGTTTCAAAGTTGATGGAATATAATTATACATAATAGTCTCATGACCTTTCCTTTTTACTTCTGAAGCATCACCTTCACAACAACTAAACTTAAGGTGATTATTTTTACCTGTGGTAAACTCTTGATGAATTTTTGCATTAGCTACATTTACAGGAGTAAGACAGTAACTTGGCTTACAGTTTGGAGGGCACATTCCATCATGGTGGGGAAGGATGGCAGCAGGTAGGAGGGCAACAATGTGGCTAGTCACACTGGATCCATGGTGGGGAAACAGGAGCAGGACGACACTGGAGCTGGGTACTGACCTGGTAAGCTGCACGGACAGTGTCCTATTTTCTACAGCAAGGCTCTACTGGCTAATAGCTCTACTGACTAATGGCTCTACTGGCTAATGGCTTTACAAGCTTGAGTAAACAATGCTGCCAGCTGAAACCAAGTATTCAAACAGAAACATAGAGAGGAAGATTTCATTTATATGTAAGTACACTGTAGCTGTCTTCAGACACTCCAGAAGAGGGAGTCAGATCTTGTTACCGATGGTTCTGAGCCACCATGTGGTTGCTGGGATTTGAACTCTGGACCTTTGGAAGAGTAGTTGGGTGATCTTACCCACTGAGCCATCTCACCAGCCCGGAAGATTCCATTTAAATTACAACATATTTAATACAGATGAACTGATGTTCCAATTGAGTTGTTCTTTGGAGGTTATCATGAACTGTAAATTTCATTTTGTTTTTCCTTTCTATGAATGTATAGAGAAGAGATCTCATACATATTTTGCACAATTAAATATAATTATGGTCATTGCAAATGGTAAGGATAGTTTTAAAGAGTAAATCAATTCTAAAGCCTTTGTTTATTTAGTACTCTGACATGGCGCCTAAGGTCATCGTCTATTTACTCAGTATGTCTTTGTGCTCATGCTACTGCATATTATTTTTATTCTGATTCTAACATGAAGGAAAGTACAAATTATACACATTAACTATTAAATGAAAGCTAACAAATGTATCTGGCCCATAATTGAAAAAGAGATAGCCAATAAAACCACTCTTGTACACCAAACAGTACAGACTCTTGCCATTCCTCTTGTTAATTCATCAGGGCCAGATGAAGAGAACATCCATTGCTGAAGACACACATTCAGATCCATGATATGAGAAATCAAGCTAGAACTAGGCCATAAGTTTTCTCCCTAATCACTTTCTTGGGGCTGGAAGATACCATAACGACTGCTGGCACTCCCAACTATCAACTCTTAAAGAGAAATCACAAATTTGGCAATGAGAATTTTATTTAATAAATAATGGCTATTGGGAGCAATGCTATTCAGCTACGTAGGATATCTTCATTCTAACAACAGAAAAATCCTGGGATCTAAACAAAGGAAATAAAAGTTGAGCTATTCAATTCTATATCAATACAAAAAAGTAACCCTGCACAAACCTTAACTAAAATGACAACCTGCATGATATGTCCACTGGATTTTATACAGGATTTTAGGCCTCTACCAGGGGAATGTATGCTTGGCATTATAAACATAGAAAAACAAAACAAACAAAAACCACATAGCTAGGAGATTGAGGGCATAGGGCCCAGCAGGGGATTCACTACTGTAGTTCAGATAAATTAACATGGAAGCAAACTGCATTCTAAATATCTGTTTATACCCATAGACACATGTTTCTCTTATCTTTAATCACAGATACATCTCTCTGCAAGGAACAACAGAGAAGCAGAATCAGAGCTGCTCAAGGTGTTAATAAGTGGTAGTTGAAAGCTTAGCCCTAAGCAGGGCATCTGAGCCACCCCAATGAGGCTCAGAAAACCTCTGAGACGAGTGAGTGGAAAGAATACAACAGCTGGAAGTTACACAGGCCAACAATGGAACGGTGTCTTCAGGACATGGCACAGCCACTGCAAAGAGCAGCTTGAGTCTTCTGCACTGGGCCTTTATATCACTGAACCTGTCAATAGCCAGTCATGAACTGGGGTCTGATTCCTCCCTGCTGAGCTATTGACTACTAACAATTCTGGTGAAGGGAGAGCCATGCACAGCATTTACTGACCTAACTGTGAGACTACCATGCTCCAGTGAATATGTGCATACCAGTGTTCACAAGTCCAGGTTAAACTCACTGCATCTGAACAAAAAGGCCTGATTGTGGAAGAGAAAATTGTAAGAAAGAGAGTTAGGGGATCCCAGGGGAGAGGGAGACAAGATGGAGGAGAGGTTAGGCAGAATGAGAGGTTAGGCAGAATGTAATATAAACATATATGAAACTGTCAAAGAATAACTTTCATCAAGTAAAAGATTTCGGTGCCCTCTGATTTATATGACTTTTAGATTCTACCTTGCCTTCAGAAGAAATCCCATGCTCTCTTAGCATATCTTTGCTAACTGCTGGAACCTTTGTTGCCTCTTCTCATTCCATTTGCACTGATACTAATTCATAAACCCTTGTAATTTTGTTCACCCAAACACCTTAGGAAAGATCTACATGTGTTGTGGGACTAGATCTCAATATAGAGATCAGAGCTATGCCATGAAACAGCAAACTTCTAGACTTACAATTCTATCAGGAAGTATTTGTAAACCAAATATGTGAATTAACAAAATCATTTTATATTATAAACTAAAAGCATGTTTACTAAATGTTTCTCAAAAACAAACATAAGCAAATATATGCTAAGGTAATATATACTGCAAGAATGAAACATTTCAAACTTAAACACTACAAAGAAATCTGCAAAGAGAAAGCTCATTTTAGTGAATGTATACTGTGGTTTATATCCATTCCAGCACAGCCTTGTGAATGAAATCCATTGCTTGAACAGGACAAAGAACTTCATTAAACAGAACCAAATAAAACTGCTAGAATAAAGCCTGTAAAATGATAGTGTACTTCAATTGTCTGGGCAAAGGTTTGCATCTTGACATACTGTAGCAACTTACCTTCTAGGATGATTGGCATCAAACAGTGTGTTGTCATCATCCTCATCATCTTGTTCTAAAGGTGTCAATTCCATGTTCTCTATGTTAGTATCCAAAACACCGTACCTCCTAGTTTTGCGGTTTCTTCTTCTCATTCTAGTAAACCAAACAAATAAATACAATTATTTTAATATAGCCTTATCTTTACTTTATATGTAACTGTAAATTAAAGAAATTAGTTTGTTTCTTTAATTAGGAATTAGGTATTTCTTACCAACCACACCTTCGGTACAAAACTGATTAAAATTCGGGCAGTTTAATAAATCAATTTAGCATGAAGGCTTCCTGGAAATTCATTAAATAAACTCATCCCTATATATTCACACGACTTCAACATTTCTCCTGTCTAGCAGTCTCTCTTGAACCTCTGTGAGCTAAAATTGAGTGATTTTGCTATTACTATTTATGTGTGTATGTATATGTGTGAATGTGTAAGTGAATGAAATGTGTGTGGATGTCACACAAGCCAGAAAGACGAGGGTGCCACATTCCTGCAGCTATAGCTACAGTTGGTTCTGAAATTCCTCCCATGGGTTCTGGAAACAACTCAATGTCCTCAGCAAGAACAACAGTAATCTTAATTGCTGAGCCATCTCTCCAGCCCCTAGAGATAATTTTGCAAGCCTTCCATCAGATACTAAATCTTTCTGAAGCTCTCTAGTTTCAGTCTTTACCTCTTGTCCTTGATGCCTTCTTATTGACAGACACAACTAAGCACTGTTATTACCACCCAAAAGCTAGGTACAGGAAGCCCTAGGCATATACCGATTTAGATTAGTGGCTCATAACCTAGACTATACACCAGAATAATCTGAGAATTTTAAAATGATCATATTTGAGGCGTGAGGCATAAGGAAACCAAATATTTCAGGAATAGACACTTAGCATCACTAAGCTGGTGATTTCTGACTCAGTGATCCAAACTATGACAATACATTCAATACCTAAGAATAAAGCACAATAGTGTCAACACTATATTCAGGACATGCAGTGGGTGTTTTTACAGGGACTTGTTGGAGATTAGAAACAAACCAAAAAATATCCCAACAAATGATCACAAATGAAATTCATTTTACATAAAGTATAGTTTATTCAGCTTGATATAATGTTAACTGATATTTAAATATTAACTTCAGCTCCAATGGCAGAGTATTAAAAGCCCCTTCAAAAGTAACTGAGAACCCTGAAAGACAAAGTGCCTGTACATTTATGCAAACATGCATACATTAAAATCAGTATTTGTGCCATATTAACCAAGACACTATATTATTTTTTGAGTATAAAATATCTATTATCAGGTATCAAAATTTGTAAGCTATTATTACATCTGGAGAAAAATATAATTTCCACAAGTCATTTCTTATAGACCTATCTTTATATCTACCTAAAGGTGATGAAGTAATAAACTAGTTTCAGAACAGTAGTCAACATCCCATATTTAACCAACGTAAAGCATGATACGTGCTTTAACTAGAAAGAACAAGACAGTGTAAAGTATAAAGTAGCATTATATATTAAGAAATTACATACTTAAGCTAGCAAATTACAATGCAAAATGTGTTGATGTATAAATCAACACACAGACATTTGCACACATTCTCACAAATTATATAAAACACAATCCTAAGTTTTTGTTTCTACTTGGGTTTTATAGGTCTATACGATTTCTGTCACATATCTGTCTTAATATTTTGTTTTGTTTACAGTCCTTAAAAATTCTTCGGTCTAGGACTTTACAAGAACTTGCTGGCAGATGAGATTTAGTTTGTTTACCAAGTTAAATTTAGACTTCTTAAAAGTACTTAACAGAAAAGCTATCAACATTACTTTGGAAAAAAGGAAAATAAAAGGGAAGTAGTCACTATTGGTCCCTTTTCACTTAATGACTGGTAATTAAGGTGCTACTTAGATATCTGTGATGACTCACACACAGTGAGCAAAAACTTACACAGCACAGGTTGTGGACACTGGCAGTTCTCATAGAACCTCTTTCTCTTCGGCAGTTCTTTCAGTTTTCTAAATCACATGACTTCCCAGCATACAGTTTCAGTCAATGAGGAACTTGATATCATGTGAATGTATCTACTACTCCCAGCTCAGGTACAACGACTGAGCAACATGCTAGTATCCTGGACTAGCTCAGCTAATGCTTTAACTGTAATCCAAGTCATCCCAGGTTGAATGATGATTAATCTTCAGCAAACAGAAAAATGCATCTATCTAATATTACATCCCATTCCTAGGTGTAATAAAAACATCAGGGTGCACTGACTTAGGAATTCCAGCTTATATATAATCCGGGCATATTCTCTCTATAGTTTACATTGTACATTTATTCAGTAATATATATAAATACTACCTTCCAAAAATCTCTTAAAAATAAGAACCTATTTATACATAGAGACAGAATAGTTTAGTACTAAATATTAATTAGTGGGAGATACATCTTGATTAAAATAAATTTACCAGCCGGGTGTGGTGGCGCATGCCTTTAATCCCAGCACTCGGGAGGCAGAGGCAGGTGGATTTCTGAGTTCGAGGCTAGCCTGGTCTACAAAGTGAGTTCCAGGACAGCCAGGGCTATATAGAGAAACCCTGTCTCGAAAAACCAAAAAAAAAAAAAAATAAATAAAAAAATAAAAAAATAAAAAAATAAATTTACCAATTAATATATGTATTAACTCATATAAAAATTAAATAAAACTTAAAAGTCTCATATTAATAGAATAACTTGAAATGTCATTTCTCTAAAAATGTCTTTCCTCATTCTAGTGGTACATTCAATGATGCTTACATGGCCATGACAGCTACTGTTAACAACCAGGAATCTTCATTGGCCTGCCCCAGGGACCCAGTGACAACAGGATATATCATCACTAGTTGCCAAGATGTGACACATTTTCACTACACTTATCCATTGTCATCATATATCCTCCCTATGCGCATGTGCACATCCTTTATAAAAGGCCAGTGCCTCCTTTCTCTCCTCACTCTCTCTCCCTCCACCCTCCCCCACAGGTAAGGTCAGTATACTACCCTCCCCCAATAAACCTGTCCCATGAGATCCATTGTATGGTCTGACTTTGTGGCATCCATACCTCAGATCAGAAGAGTTATACCCCATAAAATATCAACTGCTATATAAACAGTGCTATATGTAGTGGTATTTCTCAAGGAAAATCAAAAACACAAAACTTTAAAATCATTGTGATGACCCAATGAGCTATTTAAAATGTTAAGCATAAGATAAACTATACATTTTTAATAAAGAAAAATACTAAGGTAAAAATGCTATTTTTTCTTTTACTATCCAGTTTACACTATTTTTCTATTGAAATCTAAATGAGGCTTTAAAACCACTCCTTACATTCTTTACTCTCATACATATAAATGTGTTAATAATTATATACATTCAGTCACTAAAATGCTTTAAACCACTCCTTATATTCTTTACTCTCATACATGTAAATGTGTTAATAATTATATATATTCAGTCACTAATATGCACACTTTTAATTAGCCATAATAAACACATGAAGGTATATTTTGTTGCTGACTAATGAATATTAGGAATATTATCTAAAATAGGCAGAAAAGTATGGAATCCTGAACTGGCAGAAGGAGACAGTGAAACAGTAATGTATAATGAGGTACATTTAATCACATCATAAGTCATTCAAGTGGCTGTCTTAACATAGATGCAGAATCCTTAATGTTTCACTAAATATATTCAGTTCAGTCAGAACTATCTGTAATATGCATCAGCCATTTATAGAATCAAAAGTACTAAAGTAAGCTTGATAAAATTTTATGTGAAAACATTTGATGCCACATAAAATAAACACAACAGAATAAAACTCCATTTCACTTTACTACTCTATGGACATGAGAATACCTGACCTGGGTCACAAATTTGTTTCTTTTCATTTTCTTTTAATGGAATATGTGCCAGGACTATTATTAAGTATAAACTAACATAATTAGCAGAAACTTTGTTTCATATATATTCCAGCTAGAATGAGGACTATGTAAATCATTCACATGCACATACACATTCACATATGCACTCTCTATGAGCTAAGGCATAAAATAAAGCAAAGTGGACCTTAGTTTATAAATATATAAGCATATATTTATATGCTTGTATTTTTAGATATATAAAACTTTTTATCATTACTTTGCCATAACAGTAACAAAGAATTAATGTAGCAATTTGTAAACAAGAGTTCATCTGAAGCAATTTGTGTAATAATAATAAAGGAAGTCATATTAGTGACCTAGGATGCTGGTTCTCTACAATTTTCCTCCCAGAATCAAACCTGGATGTGGCATAATCAAAACTCTAACTCAACATCTCTCTCTTCACCTCCTCCCATTTCTATAACCAAACACACCAGGTGTCACTTGAAATTGTTCTAGAAAAAGGTAACTAATAACGGGTCATAGTGGTATGTAGACAGAACAAAGGGTTAAGGGAAAGGCCCACATGCCACTGAAATATATTAACAGAGGTCAGAACATTCCCTTTGCAAATATTCATATTCCATTGTCTAGAAAGGCAGCTCAGGAATCAGAGACCTGCTCTCCATGGCACACAAGTGGTTATCAACACAGGAAGAGTTGAGTGGTCCACGGCTGCCTACATCTCAACTCTCCAAAGGTGGAGTCAGGAGACCTAAGAGGTCCAGCCTGGCTCAGTTTTACACTGAATTAGAGGCCAGCCTGGGCTACATGTAACCGTGTCTCAGAAGAACATAAACCAACCAAAAGCAGAAAAAAAGAATTCATCAAGCAGGGAACTGATGAAAAAGCAAGATACTCTAAACAAAGAAAAAAGGAACAAGGAGGAGTGATGATGTCAAAGCCAAAGTACACACTGCTCTATGCACAGCTAACAGAAAGGTGTGAGGACGCATGCAAGGAGTCCTCCGTATGTATGCTCCAATAACTCAGTGTGTCCCGGGCTATGAGTATAAAAGATGAGGAGATGGAGATATATCAGATAAGATTAGGCATGTGCAGGGTGGGATCAGACTAACAGGGACATTTTAATGCAAAAGCTCTTAGGAGCCCTGCCCACGTTATTCCTATGGATTTGTGTTAAGATACTCCTCCCTGTGTTCTCAGCTTCTGCGCTTTCCACACGCCTTCAAATGTTCCCTCTCTATTGCTCTTTTCCTAGTATTGGCATTTAAATAGAACTGGACAGTTTATTCTTGAATGCACATCTTTTTATATAGTAATCCAAAACTTCTCTCTTCCTATAGGAAGCACAGTTTAGAGCACTGTAGAAAGGAGACTATCGATCACATGGGCCCATTTTCTTCAACAGAAGGAATGAAAGAAGCCAGGTCTTCTGGAATGCAAAGTGGAAGTGGTCAAAGAAGCAGGCTATTGTTTCTACGAGGAGTCAGCCTCCATCTGAATCCCTCCTTATCCTAAGCAAAGCTTAGGCTTTGTCTAAGTGACTGGAACCCATCCTTAGGAAAGATGTCCCATGTACTTTGCATCCTCCACCAATAAAATCTATCCTTAGGTTTATTACAAATCCTTTCTATCTAGGCCCTAGCCCTGAGCTCTATCAGCCAAATCCTCATTCTTACTGTAAAGGTCACAGGAGCTTTGCTACAGTGCTAGGGAGTGTCTATGCAGCTAGACCTAAAGCTTTGTTGTGATAATTGTCACATTTGGAAACCTTTCCAAAGTTTCATTGTATTTAACTATATAACAAGAAACCAGAGGATCACTCTGGAAGTTGACTAAAAGGTGGAACTGACACAGGACTTTCATTTTCCCCTTGTCTGTATCATCTCCCTGACACCTGACTACATAATTATTATTGTTTACAGTAGCACACACTAATAGTAACAATGGTAGTAATAATAAACAACTAAAAAATGAAATGCTCAAAAAGACAACATGACAGTACACAACTGTAATCCCAGTACTAAGGAGATGAAAGAAGGAAGATCAGGTGGTCAAGTCTGGCCTCTACTATATACGGAATTTGAGACCAGCCGGAGCTAAACGAGGTAAAACATTGTCTTAAAAAAGAAAAAGAAACTCTCAAAAGTATTAAGTCTAAATTATTGGAGAAAAGCGGCAGATTTTCAGATCACATTGAAAAATAAGAAAAACAAGAACTATTCTCTCCCTCAAAATATAGTAAATGGTTGTCACCTGGCAGGACCTGCACTACCCGTTACAGGTAGAGCCTTAGATACCTTTACTTCCCCTGATTCGCAAGCCAACCAGAACTGTGAGTCCAGCCTAGACCTTGCATGTCAAGGTGGGAATACACAGCACACAGGGCTCTGTGGGGCATTCTGTTCTCCTAGGCAGGTGCATTTCAGTGCAGCCTTAGGAAGGCAGCCTCCATGCTGCTCAAGCACTCAACTTGTTCTGTTCTCTTCTGTTTCTTTCTCTTGACTGCTTCATCTCAAAATTCTAGGAAATCCCATCACTTAGCCAGTCTTTCCTTCTTTCCTTCTTTCCTTCTTTCCTTCCTTCCTTCCTTCCTTCCTTCCTTCCTTCCTTCCTTCCTTCCTTCCTTCCTTCTTTCGTTCCTCCCTTCCTTTTCTTCATGTTTTGAAGGGAGAGAAGGGTGAGAGAGGATATTTCTGCTGAAAAGCTCAATGAAATAACTATTTTTCCTAGTAGAGTATTTACATTCTCAGTCTGCTCAGGCCTTCTTACTTTGCTAACTATCTGGGTGGAAGCACTGTGCTTCCTCCTAGTTGAAATGTATTAAATAAAATAGCTACTCTTCTCTGGCTTTTCTTAACCTCCAGTAATTTCGTTCCACACTGATGACTGGCAGGCTACACTGTCTCATCACTGATATCACCACTCCTGGTCATATTTTGACATCTTGAGAGAAGACCACACAGCATATTTCACACTGTATTATTTTGCAATATACATAAACATTTGGGGAAGTTTCATCCCACAAAAAAAAAATATATAATATTTTGAGGAGTCACACTTGTTAAAAATATTTTAATGCACTTTCATCTCTCTTGATACAAAACCAGAGCACAACTGACACTTTCAAAGGATAGCTAAACGATTGGATTCTTTAAAAATGTAGACTTCTCGTCTTACCTACTGCTAGTTCTCATTACAAGGCCTAGTACTGTCAGGCACTCAGCAGTACTTACTAAATTAATGGCAATGACTAATGGATATAAATAGCAATGCAGGCTTTCTATCTTTATTACTGCCTAAATTGAATTTCCATCAGTGACTTAATTTTATAATCGGTGGTGAAACTCATTCAATAACTCATATTCTTAAGAAAGCAGGTAAAAAGCTGGGCATGGTAGCACACAGCTCTAATTCCACTACAGACACAGGCAGGTACATCTCTGAATTTAACACTGCCTTGTTCTTCATACCAAATACTACACCATCTAGGGTGGCATAGTGAAACTCCAAATAAGTAGATAGATAGATAGATAGATAGATAGATAGATAGATAGATAGATAGATAGCAGATAAATAGAAATAAAGAGGAATCAGACAAACAAGACAATGTATAGCAGTAGTAATTGCTTTAAAATACAGCTATTCTCTGACTATATCTAACAAGCTAAGAACATCTTTGAAGGAGGGAATGTAGGGTTAACATAGCATGCAAAATTATTTTAAAAAAATTATTTTCAGTTTAGCACAGTAATGAATATCAATAAGTACTAAAGTTGTCTTACTTTTTCAATTCATAGTTTTAAAAAGTAAACATTCACCCAAACTCTTATTTTACACAGAAAAATTGCCAATTTCATTTTTTTTCATAAACCAGCTGGCCATTTTCATCTACACTATCACCCTAAATAAAATATATTTGTTAAAAAGAGACCACAGTCACAGGACACGTTAGGTTCAGGCAGATCTGGATTTGGGCAGGCCCTCTGTATGTGGCCCAGATAAACCACTTAACCTTGTTCAGACTCAACCGCCTTCAGAAGAGTGTCACCTACTTGGAGGATTTTTGCAAGAATTAAAATAGAAAATGTACTCATATTATGTGACATGGTATATGGCACACATCAATCAGCGATTAATACTGACTAGCTTCTGCAGATGACAGATAAAAATCTCAAAAGTAGTGTTTTAGTTACAAAGTCAGATTCTTTGAAGGAAGCCTCGTACTAGCTTTAAAGGTTGCAGTATATGGTTAAAACTATGTTAATACTGTGCAGTTTCATATGCTAAATACTAATAGGACCCAGACATAATTTTTAAATTCTATTTTTAATTTTGCTGTACAATAATGGTACATACATATAGTCCCTATCATCCAAAGAGGCCAAGGTGGAAAGGTAAAGGATTCACTATCAATGAGGAAGACAGTGAGTGGGTGGGGACAGCACCTTTTAATTATCTGTGAACTGTTTGATGACTGTCCCTGTGCTCTTCCGGGCTGAGTGCCACAGGGGCAGTAATGCTGACTTATTTCAAAATGATACAGTGATTGCCCAGTGTGGGCAGCTGAATAAATATTGACTGGATGAATGGCTGAATCGATGCTAAATTTAGTGCCTATTGCCATCACTTCAAAGGATTCCTTATCTCTATTTCACAGAGTTCTGTGACTGGAGAAGTCAAGGAACTTCCCAACGAAGGAAAAGTAAATGCATCACAATGAATAAACAGGACACAACATGGCAGGGAAAAAAATGTTTGCCAATATAAAGTTCCTTGGTGTGACTCTAACTATGGAAGTGAAAGTATGACAATAACTTCAAGTCTCTGAAGAAAGAAATTGAAGAAGATCTCAGAAGATAGAAAAATCTCCCATGCTCATGGATTGGCAGGNTTAATATAGTCAAAATGGCTATCCTGCCGAAAGCAATCTACAGATTCAATCCAATCCCCATCAAAATTCCAACTCAATTCTTCACTGAGTTAGAAAGGGCAATTTGCAAATTCTACTGGAATAACAAAAAACCTAGGATAGCAAAAACTATTCTCAACAATAAAAGAACTTCTGGTGGAATCACCATGCATGACCTCAAGCTGTACTACAGAGCAATTGTGATAAAAACTGCATGGTACTGGTACAACGACAGACAGGCAGATCAATGGAATAGAACTGAAGACCCAGAAATGAACCCACACACCTATGGTCACTTGATCTTTGACAAGGGAATTAAACCCATCCAGTGGAAAGAAGACAGCATTTTCAACAAATGGTACTGGCACAACTGGCAGTTATCATGTAGAAGAATGCGAATTGATCCATTCTTATCTCCTTGTACTAAGGTCAAGTGTAAGTGGATCAAGGAANTCCACATAAAACCAGAGACACTGAAATTTATAGAGGAGAAAGTGAGGAAAAGCCTCGAAGATATGGGCACAGGGAAAAAAATTCCTGAACAGAACAGCAATGGCTTGTGCTGTACAATCAAGAATCGACAAATGGGACCTCATAAAATTGCAAAGCTTCTGTAAGGCAAAAGATACTGTTAATAAGACAAAAAGGCCACCAACAGATTGGGAAAGGATTTTTATCAATTTTAAATCTGATAAACCATGGCCCTTCTGGGGGTTGTCAGGAGACCAGGGGGGTTGGGTCCCAGTATCATAAAGTGAAGCAAACTTGACTTCCAATGATGATTTAGTGGCTGCATCCTAGCTAGAGCTGGATAGGTGAAAGGAATTATTAAAAATACCTTTCCAGGAAAACCACTGTACAGTTAATAAAAGAGGTATTTTAGATTTTGACAGTACAGACTATGGTTCCATGATTGAGTCAAAGACTTACTTGGGCATCAAGCAAACGAGCAACTCAAGTACAGATGGTAACGAGTTGTGATTCTGTGAAGAATCACACAGGGGCACAGGGAGGTCTACTGATTGCTTGGGTGTTTTTTGTTGTGTTTTTTTTTATTTTTTCTGTTACATGTACCTGTAATTTGGGGAGATTCCTTCCTCATTTGTTCTTGTACTGGTTATTATCATTTTTAATTATACTTAGATATATGAAACAAAAAAAAAATGTTTGCTTTAAGACAAGAACAATTAATCCTAAATTTATAATAGAAGCTTTTTTATATAATCAACATATACCCTTAAAATTGTAATAACTGTCTATAGTTGTTTTCTGGCCTTACACAGTTTACTTTAGGAAGAAAGTCCTACAAAGAAAGAAATTAAATAGTAATTGAGTATTTCTTTTTCTATCAGCAAGTAGCAATCACCCTTTAAGTTTATCCTCACCACTTACCTATTTAGCAACATAAAGCATGAACTAAGGCCCATCCATTAAGCAACATTATGCGCTCTATACTCCCTGCACAGAGCTACAAAGTTTAGCAATGGGCATACAGTATAGAACAGAACAGACAAGTACCATTTTCCGAGAGAGGCTGCATTCATCATAGGAAGTTTACTTTGCTCCTACAGCACTCTAGTGATGTAGTCAAGCTCTTCTACAGAAAGAATGTAGTTGCTTGGAATAATTCTATACTACCAGAATAAATTATTTCTATCCAAATATTTGTGATACCAAGTTAGATTAGGACAAAGCATTTTTAAAGTCTCAGAGAGTTTGATATAATAAAATTTTACAATGAAAATAATCAGTTTCAGCCCATATCATAGGTTATAGAAGTGATCTGGGAATGGACTCCCTTGGCACAAGCAAGCAGCTCTGGTTCCCTGTCACACGTACTTCGGGAAAAGCGCCAAAATGAGCAAGCACCATAATGAGGATAAAGAACACAATGTGGAAGGAAAGAGAGCGAGTTCTGGATATACCCAGATTTAGTCAGCACCAATCACGTTTTGGATGTTAGACAGCCAACTAAATATAGAAGTTGGACTGCACCCACATGTTAGATGCTGCCTGGAGTGCGTGGATTTTATCAGCTGCAGTTCTAAATCTGGTGCTTCTCATACAACAGGATATGGAATTATCCGAGAGAATCAGAAAAGGCTGAGTTCTTTCAAGTTGTAAGGAAATGAACACAGAAAAGCAACAGCAGCAACTGTTTATATAAAAGATTCCAAATAAGGAGGAATCAAAATAAAACAGCAAAAACAAGAAGCATATGGGGAAAATGATCAGTATAACCGTGCTTTCTATGTACCAGGAAAAAATATGGTCCTTACAGGATTTATGTACAGGATTATATAAAAATTGCATAGTAGAAATGATTTAATTTCCCTTTAAGATTTCTAAACATCAAGAAGTCACACTTTGGTGGTCATGAGCTTTTAATAACTTCTGAGCACTATCTAACTCCCCTGTGATAAAGTAGGTGTCTATTTTCTGAACTTTGTAAATCAACAGTTTCTAGCTCAATGATATTGCTTATGTAAGGGGCTTTCAAATGCTTTGCATTCCTTTATATTCTTAAAACTTACTAAGGGCTCCAGGAGGCTATATATGTAGATTCTAACCTATCATCAATGAAGTCTGAACAAATACCTGATTTAAAAACTTAATCTTAACTTAATCAAAAATAGTAAAAAGTGACTTTTTTCCTTCAAAATCTATTTAAAATTTGGCCTAAACCGAGTACAAAAAAATAAAAATGGGGGGAAAAAAAACCCTAGATCTTCAAATTTGAATCTGCATCCAATCATTTGTAAAATTTGGTTAATGGATATAAAGAAAATCCACCCTCAAAAAAATATCAACTTGGAAAAAGGTGCACTTTAATACCCTGTTTTGATTCTTTTTAAGAATATATACAACACTAAAATTTGACAAGACATTTTCTTGATATCAGTTTCAATGTAGAATTTCAAGCCTTACCAGTAAATATTTTGTATTTTATATATTTGTAAGAGAATGTGTTATTTGGAAAACAGTTGTAAAACAGTAGCTAAGAAAGAGGTGTAAAAGAAACAAATTCTGTAAGATTGTTTGGATGACATAGAAACACTGTACCATTTTAATCAACCACTTCAGACAGCCATGTTGGTTTTCCATTCACAAGTACTTTTTTTAAAAAAACTACATTTCGTTTTGAGGATGTAAGGACATTAAATAATGGTAGTGTGTAGTTATGGGAAAGTGTGAAGTAATTTGGAAAACAGGAAATAAACAAACCAGTACAAATCTCAGAAAATACCATCTGCTCTCACTTTAGGGAAAAGGAAGCCACAGCTTCTCTCTTGGCTAGCCCCTTCTGGTGAGGTCTTCCTCTATGTGACATCACTCCAGAGATGTGGTACCCAATTAATTGAGGACAACTTAACTAAGGGATAGATTAAGGGCACCATCTAAGAAACACAATTGCCAAGTTTTGCAAAGGTGAAACATCCAATCAGGAGTTTTTGTGCTACTTTTTATGGTACCCAGCCTCAGAAATAGGAGTGCATTCTAACAGGCAAAATGCTGACGTGTTGTGTTAGTTACACCAACTGCAGAGAAGTATTGCATAGCAGTGTTATCAAAATTCCAGGGGATGGAAGAGCACTTCCACTTCAGGGTATGTTAAGACAGAGGCAAGCCTTAGAGAGCAAGATGCTGGGGGTAGGTTACTGATTTCTAAAGGAAAGACAACAGCTTGTGTCACCAGCTAAGGTAGCACAACAGGCCATTAAGACAGCCAACCAACCAGATGGTCTTAGATTCCAGTCCTTGACGCTGGGGACGGGGGGGGGGGGGACGGGGGGCAAGTCAAGCCCAGGTCACAGACATTCTCCCTGCTTCACGGAGCAGGTCACCTGTCAGCCAGTTCTAGGCTGCAAGAGGGTGCCCATCGAGGCTGTGCCTCACCTGACGGTCCTGACCACGAAGTACACCAGCACCGCGGCGCTCACCACCACCAACACGGTCAGGGCCCGCTGGGTCATGGGTTTGTCGCCAGGACTGGGACTCACGGCCAGGCTGCCACCCTGGGAACCTTCTCCGGCCTTCCCTTCAAGGCCGTCCGCCTCAGACCCCGCCCCGGGGATGCTGCCATTGCGGCTCTCCGCGCCGGGCGGCCCAGCGGCTTCAGCCTGAGCTTGGCCCCGAGGCTGGGCCGCGGTGGGGCCCGGAGGCAGCGGCGACAGCGTGTGCGGCCCGGGCCTGAGAGGCTTGGATTCCTGCACCTCCCTGACCGCCATCGACGGTACCGTCCCGGACCCGCTCAGCGCGGGCAGCAACAACAGCACGAAGGCCGGAGCCAGGAAGTAGCCAGGCCCGGAGCAGCCGCGCCGGGTCGGCATGGTCTCCACGCCGGCCTCTCAGCACGCCGTAGCGGCCGGGCTGGCCTGCCGGTCCGCAGCGCCGACCATGGGCGCGCCGGAACCGCAGAGCCGACTCCCCGGCGGAGAGCCGGTGGCTGAGACTGCGCCGGGCGGCTTCGGCGGCGGCGGAGGCGGCAGCCTGCCCGGACAACCGGAAGTTCGTACATCCCCGCACCACTGCTGCTACGGACGCCTCCGGTTGCTAATAAGTAGGGGCGGGCTGCGCTCAGTGACGTCAGAGGTTCGAGCCTATTGCGCACGCGTAGCTGTGGGACCCTCTGACAGGTCCAATCTTGGTTTTCTATGTTTCAGGAGTGTGCCTAATAGTGAAAAGGCTTGGGCCAGAATGGGTAACCTGAACAAGATGAACAGTTGTGCCTTCAGTTCTTTCCAAGTGGGGAAACGGTAACAGTAGGAAACTCGATTTAATTTCCTTGGTGTCAAACTTCATAACTACATCTAATCAGTAAACACTTGGTCTCAGTTCCCTCAGAAGGATACAAACTTTAAAGAGAACTTTTTCTAGCTTTAAGGGTGTCGACTATTCTTGGAATCCCTTTCTTTGGAAAATGTAGAGTTGTTTATTCAGGTTTTTCCCGCTTAAAGTGTGAATATTTGAAGAAAAAAAAAAAAAAAAACACCCTCTTGTCAATTTCCAGGGACCTACAGTCACCCTTCTGAAATAAAACCAACTAGAAAATTGTGTCCCTGTTAACTAGTTTCTGCTATAAGCTGCCTCAAGCTGCAAAACTACCCCTGAACTTATAGAAGAAAGTTTGTATATTACCTAAGCAAATACCTGGGGCTGTGATCTGCCTACTCAATTTTACTTCACAGAACTTGAACTCCAAGTTTAGTTCTCTTTCATTTGAATAATGTTGCCTTTATCTAAGATTTTCATCAAGTAACACTGAGAAAAAGCAGACACCTGCCTGGGGCATTGGAGCATGGGTTGTGTATAAATATGATTAGTTCTTTCTTGAGCTTTCTTTCCGTCTTTATTATAAATAGATTTTTTTTTAAGACTTTCTCAGACATCTGTCAAGAGTCAGCTGTTTAAGGGTCTGGAACTGCAATTTAGTTCATGTCCTGGAAGATATTAGGATTACCCTGATGACACTGCAGTAGCGATAGAGGACCTCTAAAATCACAGCTGTTCTAGACAGCCTTAAAATGCAGTCTTAAAATGCAGGATGTCACACGATAAGTGTTTGTGAACTCTACTTAATTTTGCAGGCGTTTTCAAACAAGAGCTGAAGTATTTCCCTTGTGAGGGTAAAAACTTCATTTTATGCTAAGCATCCAATTTGGTACCCACTAGCCATTTGTCTCTGATTCCAGTCCCTTGAAGATAAGTTCCCAGTAATCTTGACTCAGTGACCATATGCAAAAACACACAGCCATGACATTATGATATGACTAGCTGCTTTTTTAATTGTGTAATTTACTTACACAGTTACTCAAAGATTGTTTTGCCTTACCCACTTAAGCTTGGCAGAACAGACCAGTATTTGGTTTCTTGCATAAATATTGAAGATCTTGTGGTTTTGCCTTTAAAAAATCTTTCCCCATACCACTCCTTACAACATGCATTAGCTTGGGCTTTAAGACTATTGCCCCCCTAGCAGATAATCAATACATCTTTTAGTTATAATGTAATTGACTCTATAGTATTTTCCAAGGGGTCAAAAAAGCCTCCATAACACCCTCTTGGCCAACAAGAGATCTCTGGTTGATACAAAAACAATTCTTCATTCCCAAGAGGTGTGCTTTAATTTGTGCAAATATGCTGTCATTTGCCAACAGGTCTGCTGTAGTCGGTATAGACATTCTTGTAACACCTGTTTTGAGGGATTTTTTTTTTTTTTTTGTAGTTGATGTTTAAGCTCACTTTTTGAGCCACCAGTGTTGTTCCCAGTTTTTGCAATATTGGGCACAATAGCTTCCTCTATATTTACCTTTCCGTGTTGAATTCTTTATCTTTGTCACTATTGGTGCTAGATGATCTATAAAACGGTCAAAGGTAGAGTCATAGTAACTGTGGTGGTTTGAATAGTTTTGGCCCCCATAGACTCATGTGTTTAAATGCTTGATCACAGGGATTAGCATTATTAGGAGGTGTGGCCTTATTGGAGGAAGTATTATGTTACTGTGAGGGCAGGCTTTAAGGTATATTATCTTGCTTTACCAAAAATACACCATTATTGTTCTTAATTTACAACTAAGAAAACTGGAGTAGAAGATACTTTTGCTAAAACACGTGTGACTAATAGTATTGCTAAA
Organism: Mus pahari; assembly: GCF_900095145.1. Taxonomy (NCBI): domain Eukaryota; kingdom Metazoa; phylum Chordata; class Mammalia; order Rodentia; family Muridae; genus Mus; species Mus pahari. The sequence continues at coordinate 72,297,861 of NC_034594.1, read as the reverse complement.
TACAGACCCCTTATGGTTCCAGAAAACAGATTATTTACTGCTTTGTTATTATATTTTCCCAATTAAATATGCATATGGCTTGATTCTAGCTTATTGTCTCAATCTGCTATTCCTAGGATAATAGGCAATAACCAGTAACTGTAAAATCATTGTGGCATAAACCAAATAAACATTTCTCTGTCATACATGTGTGATTAAAATCTTGTCAGTTACATCAGCCTAAACCTATCTGTACTTGGTTCTAGGCTACCTGTTTTATCCATTTATACCAGGTAACTTCTTATATTCTTCCAGGATCAGAGTACTGAAGTTATCATCTTCTTTTCAAGGTTAGTATCTAGTAGAAGGGTAGTGGAGACATAGAGCAGAGCAATATGTTTGTTTGTTTTTAATGAGGAAAATAAAATTTAACCTAGAAGAGAAATCTCAACTGATGCTGTTGATTGTACTTGTTCAGTGATAGCTGCTAGAATTGATATGACTGTACCTAGTTTTTGAGGAACCTCTGGAGTTCAGCATTTAAAAGGACATATTTGGATCTCCAACACAACTACGTTTATGTCAGTAGGGAAAAAAAAAAACTTGGTATTGACAGACATTCCATTGCCAGTTAAATCATCCATAGGAAAAAAATATTTAATAATTATTCTCCAATGTCAAAATCTCCATGCTTGTCCATTAATGGTTAGGTTTAACTTTACTGATCATGTGTTACTACTGTACCTGATGGAAATAATGTCACAGATTCATACTGTCTTTTTTTTTTAAACATTTTAAATTTTTAATTCTTTAACGATGGTGTGTGTGTGTGTGTGCGTGTGCGTGTGCGTGTGCGTGTGTGTGTGTGTGTGTGTGTGTGTGTGTGTGTTTGCTATATGAGAGAAGGGCGGCATTAATTATCTCTGTGTCTGACACTTTGATCAAAGTCCAGTCAGATGTCACTGTTAGGAATGGTGCCTGGGGCCATGCTGATGTCAGAGCGTTGTGCAGAGCTGCCCCCACCCCTTGCCTGAACCTCAATGGAGAGTTAACCTCATAGGAAAGATGGCCCTCCTCACCAGCTGCAGTACTAGAGCTGGCCCTGGTTGCAGGCAATGGGGTTGGCATTTGAGCCAGCCCTGAGGGCCTAAGTGGGGGAGACCTGGCCCAGTCCCTCATCTGATGCAGCACTTGGGGGAACAGACCTTGGCATCACAATAGAGCTGCCTCTGATGACAGGTTCAGGTGAGCCAACGCTAAGGCATGAGATATAGAGGACTTGCCTTGTCTCTTGCTGGCTATGGCATTAGATGAGTTATCCCGGGCAGTGCTAGAGAGCTATCACTGGTGGTGTATGCAGAAGAGCTGGGGAAGTGAACAGCTCAGGTACCAATCAGGCTCAGAACCCGTGCTTTCAGTTGGCCCACCTCAACATCTACCAGATCTATAAAAGGTTGGAGTATATTAAGGTGTAGGTTCTACAGATACAATGAATGACACAGGAAAACAACAGGACCCCCCATGAGGGTCCAGTATTGGTAGTGTAGCAGAAGCCAGAGACCTTGAAACAGAACAAGGAGTCATTGCAATGAACATTTGCTAGTAAAGAAGTCCACAAAAGTTATACTGTGGATACATTGTGATATATTACAGCTACCTCAGTGAGATTTTTCTTGTGGGGGATGAGGTGGGGTGCATGCTGCAAAGGAAGAGGGTGGGTATAAAGAGGTAGGGAGGGTAGGATTGGGGTGTATGATGAGAAATTCACAAAGAATCAATAAAAAATTAAATTAGAAAAATACTTCAGTGTTACTTGGCCTAATAGATATTTACCAACTTTAGGTTTAGTAAAACAGAATTTTAGGTACATATATCACTACTCATTATGGATTTACAGGTGACATTTTTGTGCCTAACAGAATGTCTTATACATGGTCAGCATTCATGAAGTATTTACTGAGTTTAATGGAAATAAAGTTAATTTATGACAAAAAAGAGAGAGAGCTGTAAATGTAAGCTTCAGAAAAGCCAGAGATTGACATGCTAGAGAAATTAAAAAAAAAAAATCCTTATCTCCTCACATCAGAGTTGTGACACTGAAAACCAGAAAAACCTGCAAGCACAAATGAGTCAGCATAAATGAGTCAGCATGTTCTCTCAGAAGAACAGGCAGCCAAATAGACTTTAGCAGCATTGAGGAAATGACAAAAGAAACCAAATGATACAGTGCTGAAATCCATGTCCCAATCGCATCAGACTATTCTTGAAAATGGTGATAAAAATAAGGTTACTTCTAACAGAGTTTAGAATGAGAAACTTCCATTTCAGGGGGATAATGTGGCAACAAATACTAAAGACTGTTTTTTTTTTTCAGACTGAGTGCAAAGATGGAAACTTTAAGTTAACTGAAGGTAGAGGCAGCAACTGAAATTGAAGAGAGTGTGTGGATAGAAAGACCTGCTTTTTAAATCTCTTCCAATTAAAAGAACTAAAACATTATACAAAATAATATTGCCCAACTACATTTATTGTACATCAAAGTACACTATGGTCACAGCACACACAAGTTGGCTTGAGCCCATCTGTGAAATAAATGAAAAAGTAAATGTGAAATGAAAAATGTTCACTGAGGAACATGGAATTTGCCTGTGCAATTACTCACCCCCTTGTAAGATTTTATTACATCATCACATATAAAGCCTTGAGTGGTTCATAAGAAACATGAAATCCCAAACACTGAGGTAGAATGATATTCATGCCATATAGTGTTAAAGTAATAAAGGATACTGTATGTCCAGAAGGCAGTCAAAATAAATGAAAACTGGCATATCCAAGAAAAGACAATCTGTATAATTACAAATAACAGCATCTTTTTGAGACATTACTAATAGTAGATCAGAAAAATGGAATCTTACCAAAACACATACAAAAATATTAAAGAAAATTTATTATGTAAAATATAAGGTACTTCTACTCTTGTGAGAATTTCTAAAATCCCAATACTCTATATGCCAAACATTATACACATAATCTTATTATATATAGCAATGTGGTTTATATAGCATTTTATATGTTATATATATATGTATATATATATATATATATATATCTTGTCTAAAATACATCTAGGTTTAGCATACCAAAACACCTCACTTTATTTGTGACACCATATTAAATACACTCCTTAATTTTTCTTTCATTTTTACTGGGTTTTACTTTGTTGGAGCCAAATCACACTTTGAAGTCTGCCAAGGAACTGAACTCAGTACATCTCAAAAGGAACTCACCCTTCTGCTTCTCTTTTTGGGTACTGGGTTAGTAATCATGAACTATCACACACATCTTTCATAATATCATTTTCTTCAAATGCCTTTCAACACTTGTGCTACCTAATAATTCCTAAAGTAATTACATTCTCATTAAGGGTATTGCTAAGTCTGCCTCTCTCTTTTTTTTAATTGGATATTTTATTTATTTACAATCTAAATGTTATCCTCTTTCCCTATTTCCCCTCTGTTAATGCGCTATCCCATTCCCTTACTCTGCTTCTATAAGGGTGCTGAAATTAAGGAACAGTAGGCTGGTAATGAATCTAAATACGATCACTATCAGCTTTTGGAAGAAAGACACTGAGACTTCATTACACAAGTGTACTGTGACTAACTGCAGGTCTTTACTGCACATCCATCTTCCTTAGCATCTGTACCATTTGCAGTATTTAAAGAAGAAACAAGCATCCAGCTCATGTCACAAGCTTGTCATTCTGGCCACTAGGCTGAGGCAAGATGGCCAAAAAAGTTCCAAGAAATCTGCAAATTACAGAAGATTTCAGTGAGAGGGGAAGGAGAGAGACAGAGACAGAGACAGAGACAGAGAGACAGAGAGAGACAGAGAGAGAGATTAATTCACTCACTGATAACTGAATCCTAGGACATGGGTCCTATAAATGTGTTAACAGTCATGTCTGCAGCTACATTCTGTAGGATATAAGAGTAAGTTAGGGTTTAGAGTTTCATGTTTATAGGGTAAAGATATGGTATAATATTTATGTAATAGAGAAACTCACCAAGGCAATTGGATATGAAAATATTTGAAAACAGATTTTACTATTCCTTAATAGATATTGAACACATATATTCTGCTTTACAAAGTTTGGGAAAAAATTTAATGCTAAAATAAACCAACTTTGCAGATTAGATTTAAACAACAACAACAACAAAAAAAAATAACAGGCAATACTTAATGCATAGGCAGTCATTTAGCATATGGTCTCCTGCTGAGCTAAATTAAATGGCTCCTGGTTTTCTTTCATGTTCTAAGCCTGCACAAACTGCATGAGCACCAAGGATCCCCAGGAAGTTCGAGGAAGTCTACATTAAGATTCTGTCTGGATTTTTCTCATAACAAACTTAACAAAAATTTGGTCCATCAAATTGAATGACTCCAAAGATGATTGAATAAAGGAAAGGAAAAAAAGCTAATGTGAAGGAAAGGAGAAAGATACAAATTGAAATGAGAACCTACTAGAGATACTTAGTGATTAGTGTGCAAACTTGGTTTAGCTTTCCTTCATCATATATAGATATAGATATTTAATATATTGTACATAAATATAGCACATTAAGGAAGCTATTTTACTGAGCTCCAATCCCATATTTAGTATTAAAATAAGCATATTATTAATTTACATATGAAAAGGTAGAAAAACCACTAATTTTATAATTAAAACCTTTATGTAACAAAATACATAATTTTCAAAACATTCTAAGTATTTTTATTAAATATAAATCTCAGATGCCTGTTACAGTTTCTCATAACATAATATCTCTGAGCATATAAAAATTAATCTTAGTAGAATATAAGAATTTAGTTGTAAAATAAATATCTAGAGGTCTAATTGTCACATAATGATTATAATTAATAGTAAATATGTTGCTTGTCTCAAATAGGAGAAATCAAGAATTAACACTGTACACATGCATTAAAAATGGTGTCAAAGTATATCAATTAGCTTAATGGTAGCAATATCCACCAAAGTTGCATCCATAAAAAAAAAATCACATAACATCACATTGTACTTACTAAATTTATAAATTTTACATGTAAATTCTGTTCCAGTGAAGATAGAAAAATAAAGTGAATATATGAAAGTGTGGAGCACTTCTCAAACAAACAAGACATTCTTATGTCATTTATATTAAACATGATCTTAAGGCAATATTCCCAAAAAACACAGCAGTGTCACATGAGTGAAATTTTCATGTTTCTAAATGCTGGTGCTCTGAAGATTTATAAATTGAATGATAAATTGCTTTGAGTGAGAAGGTTTATAGATGAAGACTTTGCTTCTGAAACAATTTTGAGGAAGCTGAGTGCAACTTGAATTTAATTTAGAATGTCAGGGTACTTGAACTGAGAAAGCTATGAAGTTTATTTTGCAAAGCTAAATGGAATGAAAGTCGTTTTCATAGCTGCGGTAAAGTGGCATTTCCAGGCATACAATATTATTAAAGAAGTTACTTTGAGGAAATACAATCTCATTCTGGAAGAGAACTTTACGGACTGCTATATAGAGACAACAGTATTGAATGCTTGCAAACAAACCATGGCTTCTTGGATTATTCAACCTATAGCAAAAGAATTGGGGTGACCTGGGAGATGGCATTCTTGCCTTTCAAGTGTGAGTCCCAAGAGACCATGTTCAATAAAGCATAAATAAATAAACACTTAAAGAGACAAATTACAGCAAAGTATTAGAACTCCATTGCGGGCATTAGAGTATCTTTCTTATCATTGTTGTTAAAAGTAAGTATGTTAAAAGTAAAATGAATAACGTTGAAGGATTTAAAATCACATTTTAGATCACTCATAAAATCCAATGCACTATAAAACTATGTTCATGATATAAAATACAAAACAACATTTAAAAATTAAAAAATCTAATATTTTAAAAATGGGTTTATAATTAAAATTACAGAATTCACATTTGGTGTGCTTTAAGTCAAATTAGGAAGCCACTGGTTACCACTGAAGTATGTGTAATATGGATTGTAACTTTGTGCATATGTTAACATGCTGGTAATTATGGTGGTTCTTAGGTGTTACAGATCAGTAGGACTGTTTAATTCTTTCTATCCCTTGGCATTTTGCAATTATGATGAACAAAATGACTAAAAATGCCCAAGAGGTTGTGAAGAACGAGAAACTCATTCACTGTTAATGGAAATGCTGCTCGGTGCATCTCTTTTACTAATTAGTGTGGAGCATCACTCCAAAACCAAACCAAACCAAACCAAACCAATCTAAACTGAACTGAACTCAACCAAACCGAAACAAACCAATCCAAACCAAACCAAACCAATCCAAACCAAACAGAAACCAAAAAGTAAATAAAAATAAATTTACCTATGATTTATCCAACTATACCACTCCCTGGTACGTGCCCAAAGGATTCTACACCTTCTGTGGATTCTTGCTCAGCAAAATTAAGGCTTACCTATTCACACTAGCCAGGAAATGGAAACAAGCCAAATGACCTTCAATAAATAAAAGGATAACTGAGATGTGTTATGATCATCTCATTAGATGTTGAGAAAGCATTTGACAAAATCCAACAACCCTTCATGATAAAAGTCTTGAAAAGATCAGGAATCTAAGGTGCCTACCTAAACATAATAAAGCAATCTACAGCAAACCAGTAGCCAACATCAAAGAAAATGGAGAGAAACTCGAAGCAATCCCACTAAAATCAGGGACTAGGCAAGGCTGCCCACTTTTTCCCTACCTAGTCAATATAGTACTTGAAGTCCTAGCCAGAGCAATTCAACAACAAAAGGGGATTAAGGGGATACAAATTGGAAAGGAAGAAGTCAAAATATCATTATTTGCAGATGATATGATGGTATCTATAAGTGACCCTAAAAAGTCCAACAGAGAACTCCTAAACCTGATAAACATCTTCAGTGCAGTAGCTGGATATAAAATTAACTGAAACAAATAAGTGGCCTTCCTCTACACAAAGGACAGACAGGACGAGAAAGAAATTAGGGAAATAATACCCATCACAATAGTCACAAATAATATAAAATACCTTGGTGTGACTCTAACTAAGGACAAGAAACCTGCTTGTGGACGTTGTACATCGTGGTGCGGAGCCTAGTGCGCACCACGATGTACAACGTCCAAGAGGAGAAAGTGGGGGAAAGCCTCAAAGATATGGGCACAGGGAAAAAATTTCTCAACAGAACACCAATGGTTTGTGTTGTAAAATCAAGAATTGACAAATGCGACCTCATAAAATTGCAAAGCTTCTGTAAGGCAAAAGACACTGTCAACAAGACAAAAAGGCCACCAACAGATTGTCAGTGATTTGAGTAGTGGAATCCATTCAGAATATGCACAGGACATTGTTTAACTTAGTTAACCGTCATAAATAGGTGAGATGAAATGTTCAGCATCGTAACTGCTTTCTTGGTGGTAACTGTTTAAATTAACTACTTCATGTTTGTCCATCGTCATTACAGAGCTAATAAAAGGCTGCATAGCCCTCTCTTGTGAGGCTAAGCCAGTGCCTGGCAAACACAGAAGTGGATGCTCACAGTCATCTATTGGATGGAATACAGGGCCCCAGTGAAGGAGCTAGAGGAAGCACCCAAGGAACTAAAGGGGTTTGCAACCCTATAGGAGGAACAACAATATGAACTAACTAGTACTCCCCAGAACTGTGTCTCTAGTTGCGTGTGTAGCAGAGGATGGCCTAGTAGGCCATCGATGGGAGGAAAGGCCCTTGGTCTTTCGAAGATCATATGCCCCAGTACAGGGGAAAGCCAGGGTCAGGAAGCATGAGTGAGTGGGTTGGGGAGCAGGGTGGGGTAAGGTATAGGGGACTTTGGGGATAGCATTTGAAATGTAAAGGAAGACAATGTCTAATTTTTTAAAAAAAGATAAAAATTCAAAAAAAATAGACTTCTTGTTTTGTTTCTGCAGGGGACTGTCAGCGCTCTCTATCAGCACAGGAGGAAGGTTTATAAGCTCCACCATCTATTCCAAGACAATGGAAGTTGTATCTGTAACAAAGAAGTACAAAACAGGAGACTTGGAGACCGACCGGCATGGTGGCCAAATACCTCTGCAGTTTTGTTTTATAGAAACTTACTACTACCATAGTTAGACAACTCTTCTCTTTCACCATAGTATAAAGATATTATTTCTAGTTTTGTACTTTTTTAAATGGAGATTTAAATGATAGAGTGCTAATAATTTCTTATTCTTTCTAACCCAAGGCAGAGATTGTCCCCAACTTACTTGACCCACTGAAGTTAATTTCTACATATTCAAGTGCTCAGAATAATATTCAGTGTAACATATGGTGTTTAGTTTTAGTCTCAGTCTGTTAAGTACAAAGAAAGAGCATTTGTTGTTTGATGATATGATTTTTTTGTATGTTTACAAAATAGTTATCATTCCTCTTATATGTTATGGTTTTGCTTATTTCCTTAGTTTTATTTACTTATTATAAAATATAAAGAGCATAATTAGATTTGATTTTATTAAATAAATTCATTGTAGCTTAATTATATTTTATTGATAAATAATATTGTCTGTCATAATTAGTTTTTCCTACAATGTATATTAGAATTTTATTGGATTTTTAGCTTTCAATAATTTTTGTTAATAGTAAAGTATTTTCTCCTTTTATCCTTCTAATGTTTTTGCTATTTCTGTTTGTATTTTCTTTATGACAGGCATATTTAATGTTTAGAGAACATTTTATTACTATGTATTTTCAGAAATATAATGCATTTACCTACCCTTTTGATTAAATTGTTTTCTTGTTCTTAAATCTGTTTCCTTTATTTTTAAGTGATAGCAGAGTGTCGTTGGTATAGATTCATGAATGTAGTACTCTGGTGGGAAGTATGTGAGGGCAGAAGTATGTGGGGAATCTATATGTTTTCTTTCTTTCTGCTATGACATAAAAGAGACTAAAATCAGCAAATATAATGGACTATAGAATCCACTGGGATTTGTGATTTGATTTTATTTTTTTGCTCATAGTGATCAAAAGGATTTCTAAGCATCAAATACTGCCCTTGTGAAAGTTGGGCATGTCAACCAAAACAGTAAAAGTTTCTTTAATAAAAATAAGACAGTAAACAAAATCAGCATATTTGTTTGTTGAATGTTAATAAACAATTTTATTCTGCATACCAAGTGGAGTAAAACTTCCATAGTAAAGCTGAATTCTATTAAGGACAGGAATCTTTGCACAATCATCTGCTTCACTGAATTCTAGGTCAGCAAAAGTATTTTCTACTGCAGTCTTAGGAGACACTGAAGCTGTCATTGCACTGTTGATTATTTTTATTGTGCATTTGTCATTGCTGTTCCTGAATTTTAAAATGTCAGTTAGAGCTAATTTAGAGCACATAAAATTGCACTTACCAATAGTGAATTAAGTTTTAATTCAGTAGTCATGTCATAGCTGGTCAATAGCCAGCAACTGCCATTGGTGACACGTATATCACCTATAAGAAATGCCAAGTCAGTAAAAGAAACCAACCAGTGGAAGATAAAGGAGTCTGAAGTTATCAGAGAAAAATCAATAAGGGAAAAAGAGCCAATATCTTACAGCAAATGAAGAGAGCAGCTATTACAATTACACCTGTCCCACTGAGGCCAACACACAAGCATGTCTAACTTTCACTAACTCTCGTTATTTTATTTTATTTTATTTTATTTTATTTTTTCGTTATTTTAAATGCATAAGTTCATTATGTGAGAACAGATTGGAAAATGTGTGTCACATTTTATTGTCCCTTTGTAAAGATACAAAGCTGGAGCAAGACCGATTCTTGCAAACTCTCCCTGTACAGTAATCTAAAGGTCAATTCAGAGCATATCATATTCATTAGGCTAATTCAGATAGAATAAACAACAGTATCTGTATACTAGAATGAAGTTTGGCCTCGAGACAAACTTAGTGTTCTGTCTCACAGTCCACAGAAAGAGCTGGATCATTACATAGACCCTAAGAGGATAATTGTAACTTGTGGCACAATTGGTGACTCTGGATTCCCAAAGGTCAATGAGGCTTAGTACTCAGCCACTGTGTTAACTTTTGTTCATTAAGCAAACTATCTTTCTTAGCCTCAATGTAAGGACTTTGCCTTGTTTAATTGTATCTTGTTCTGTTTTGTTTGCTTATTTTCTCTTGGAAACCTGCTCCTTTCTGAAGGAAACAGAATTGGGATGGATGGGAAGGGGGAGGTGGCAAAGAACTGGGAGGAATAGTTGGGATTTATTGCATGAGAGAAAAATTCTCTTTTCAATTTTAAAAATTAAGTAATGAAAGAAAGACTACAAAATGTAAAACCATGTGCTGAATGCAGAAAATACATGAAACACACACACAATCAAAACAACAACAAAAACCCAAGGTTCTCCTGGAATTTAGACCCATACCTCTGTTTCCAAAAATATTATTACTTTGTGATTCTCATGAATAACAATATCAGAGACATATGTATCATTATTTATGACATAGAAAAGCAATTAATGTCACATCATCTTTTTTTAAAGATGGATACTTAGAAGATGGTTTAAAAAAAATACTGAGCTTTCCTCTTTTCGACCAAAAACGCAATATTAACTTTATCCCATCTTAGGGGATCCTTAGAGTTAAAAAATGACCTCTGATGGCCCATAATCTTTAATATAAATTGTGGCAGCATTTGTGTTTCCACAAAATGTATCACAAGATATGGATATGTCAACTGTGAGTCCAGGATATGAGTAGCTCACAAGAGTGTAATTTATAAATTTGTTGGCTTACTTTAGACAAAGTCCTGTAGATATTATAAAAGTCAAGAAATTGAAGTATTTTCCAGTGACCATATAAGTCAAGATGGTAAGAATTTCTTCAGTAGGAATCAAAGAATGCCGTTCAACCTTAGGCTTGATGTAACTTCCTGAAGAAAATGAAAACTAAAATCATTTTCAGTCATCTACTTCCAAATTCTTCACCTGCAACAGGGTTTCACTAAGATTTGCATTAATTTGTCCTGTAGAAATATATAAGCAATATAGCTTATTTACATAGTTGTTACTGTGAATCATTTTCCACTATGAAATTGTTTTTTTATAAATAGATAACAAAGATTCTTTAAGTTGAACCCTGATCAGGATGACTCAGTATATATACATTAATAAGTGTACTACAAAGTATTAAGCCCAGTAGGTCCAGAAAGTATTTTATCTAGTGACTAAAAGCTTTCAACAAATTAGTCCTTAAAGAACTATCCCCCAATGCAATTAAAGCCATTTATTGCAATGAGACAAGTGTCATCATACTGAAAGCTGTAAAGTTGAATGTTTGTCCTCTCCAGATCTAGGACAAAACTATACTGTCCATTCCATCATTTCTATTCAGTGTATTAATGTGATAGAGGTCTTAGAGCATGAAGGGAGAGGAAAAAATTTGTTCCATTTGTCTCTGCTTAAGATGATCTGTTCTTACGCATAGACAAAGATATCACCAAAGCAGTGGAACAAATTGTATAATTTTACAGGAAATAAAATCAACATAAAAATTCAGTTCTGTGCTTATATGCTAATGATAAACTATTAGAAAAATGGAGAAAAAAGCCTATCCCCATATATATGAATACACTACATATACTTATATACACACATACATATACACATATATAATGTTCATATATACATATGAACATATAAACATATAATGTTCATATATACATACATATATACAGCATATATACATAGTGATATATATATATATATATATATATATATATATATATGACTGAGAAAATATTTTAAATACCTAAGTATAGGCAACTTTGATTTGTCATTACCCCTAAATGGAGCTGAAAAGATTCCTTTCATCTTCTAAACATCAATAACAGAAAAAAATGCATCCTTTTAGTGTCTATAATGCTTTGTGTCAGGGACATGTAAAATAAAATGTGTTTGTTTGAATCTTGGTAATCTTTTGGTTTATTGGTTTGGTTTGGGTGATTTATTGTAAAATTATTTGTATGTCTTACATAGATAGTAATATGTGGGACTATATACAGGCTTATATCCTGTAACAGAGTATCTTTATTTTCCTTTCTTTTTGTTTTTTTTTTGTTTTTGTTTTTTTTTTTTTTTNTTTTTCGAGACAGGGTTTCTCTGTATAGCCCTGGCTGTCCTGGAACTCACTTTGTAGACCAGGCTGGCCTCGAACTCAGAAATCCACCTGCCTCTGCCTTTATTTTCCTTTCAAGTCATGCCTATATACATGATTTGAAGATAATAAATGTACTTGGTGTGGGAATTAGAAGTAAATGTTCATAAAATGCTTCAAACAGTGCTAGGGGTGCTGTAATGCCTATGTACACAGCCTTTAATGGATTACTCTCATTCATCATACTGACTCTCACGGATATTTTTGGGTAGAACTCAACCTGCTATTATAGTTTCCAACAGCTCCAATTCAGGGTATATTATAATGTAAAGTATTCTGTTATAAATGAGGTGTATAGTTTCAAAGCATTTAGCTGAATACCCTAGGTTTTGAGTCAGTTCATCTATTTGGCAACAGGAATAGACTAGATAACATTAAAATTAAATATAGCCTACCAGCTAGGGCACCAATGCAGTGTATTTTAAGCTCCGGCAGACAAATAATGGCAGGGTGCTCAGTCATTGAGAAACAGAAAGCTTTGGTGTATTTAATTTGTTATAACAGCCTTCAAGCAAAAGGGGCAACACAGAAGCACTTGAAAAGCAGGTTTGAATAGGCAAGACATCCAACATGTGGCCATTGGAAAACAGCTTTGAATAGACAAAACATTCAGGATGTGACCAATATTAATTGCTGTAACAACAGATTAAATATACTAATTCGTCTCAAAACATCTATGTTCTTCAAGAAATAGCCCTTCTTGTTATAAAGTCTCCAACATGATTTAGGAAAATACTAATTGGGTCTGTGGATATAGTTCAATGGCAGAACATAAGCAAGGCTTAGTGTGTGAAAATCCCTCGTTTTGACATCTAAAACTTTACAAATAAACAAAAAATTAACATTGAGTTAATGCAAAGTCGTACAAACTAGAAATAATCCAAGAAAATAATGGACATGCTCATATATGCTATTTTTAGTATAATGTAAGATATTCCATTATTCCAACAACCATTAATGAAACTGTATGGTTAGCTTTACACACACATATGGTTGGTTGTTACATGCACCTGTAATCCTAGCACTTGGCAGGTAGCAGTAAAAAGATAAGATGAGGAAGTCAAAACAGGCTGTGCATCAACTAGAAAATAGTCAATAAATAATGCTACTATGCTCATATGAAGAATTTCAGTAAATAAAACAAAAAATACTTAGAGGATTTCCTTTTTCCTTTTTTCCTTTATTATTTTCTTTCTTTCTTTCTTTCTTTCTTTCTTTCTTTCTTTCTTTCTTTCTTTCTTTTTTTTTTTAGCTAAAGAGACAAATACTAGCATCTAAGACACCGGAAAATTAGTTGTTACTCACATATTTGAAAGAAGTTAAAGGAGATGAGTTCCCGTTCCTTAAGCAGGTGAGCCAGACTTCCTCCTATACATTGGAAACATGGAGGCATCTTGTCTCAGGGAAGAAGGCATTGGAATAGAATTAATGGTAAAATGTCTTTGCTCTAAATTTTTCTAGGGTTTGAAAGACAAACTTTGTTCTTTCATTCTCCTCTCCAGTCATTCTCATAAGTAGTCAAGAAAGAAAGAAAGAGTGAAAGAATTAAAGAGCGAGAGTGAGAGAAAGAGAAAGAGAGAGAGAGAGAGAGAGAGAGAGAGAGAGAGACAGAGAGAGAGACAGAGAGAGACAGAGAGAGACAGAGAGAGACAGAGAGAGACAGAGAGAGAGAGAGAGGATGGTTGGAGGGAGAAAGGGAGAAAGGGAGGAAAACAGATGTTAGTTGTCCAAAAGTAAGTCTTGGTAATGGAGATCAGTCAACAGATCAGGAATAGAATGAAAAATAGTTCTACAAGTACAAGAAAGTGTTGTCCAGGATAATGAGCATTTTAGAGTTGATTAGATGTGGCATTTATCTATCACTACCATTTCTGTAAGGATGCAACCATATAATGTATACTAACTTGTAACACATCTTTCATATTCACAATGCATCTTGTTGTCTCTACTTATAGCAGTGTTGTTTGGGGCTATGTGAATTAATTGTTTACATAGAATTTACTTAAGAGACTCATAAAATATTTATATGCTTTATTTTCCCACAATTTTTGTTTTTTCATAATTTACAACTTTTGTCTTTTTCGTAAACGTAGCTCCCCTGACACTGGCTAGCGTAAGTAAGCATGCATTCAATTTGTTGTAGTAGAAGGCTTCGTTTATGTTTTAGAATCACACAAACATTTCAGTATACTTTGCAATTCCATGTGTAAATTATTGGCTACTTATGGAGAAGAGTTCAGGATGCTGTAGAATTCACTACCATTTAATACCTAATAGGAAAATTACAATTATTAATATTCATAGGAAATGTTTGCAAAATATGCCATGTTTAGATGCATTTTTTTTGTTTTTCGAGGCAATTTTTATTTCTCCATTATCAATCTTACACAATTCTACAGAGTGTCTAATTTGTATTTTAGTTTAAATAAAAGATCAGTGTGTGTGTGTGTGTGTGTGTGTGTGTGTGACTAATTCAGTCATAATGAATTCACACCTTATTCTCTGCTACTGAAATTTAACTATATGTCCAGGTATAAGTAACATGATAAATGTATCCTACAAGATAACGAATGTTGTTTATAGAAATTATTTTGTTGACAGAAGATATATTGTTAATTTTAATTTTCTCTTATACTCAGACTCAAAGGCAGAAAAATCACTCATTGATTCTATTCTTTGGGAATAAAACATCTCTCTGTTGAGTTCTAAGTTCTGTTAGCTGGTACACTGGATGTTGCCAATATAATGGAGATCTCTCATCTCAACACCATCATATCATTAAAACATCATTCACAGATGAAGAGATACTGCTATCAAATAACTGAATAAAATTTAGAAAACAAAGTCATGTTAAGAAGCTATTTAGATTTTGGTGTTGGGAGAACATTGTTATTTCTGTTCCAACTCTAGTCTGATAGATATGATAGCAAACCAGTCCATAATTTGGCCCTACAAACCTCTCCCATTTGAGATCAATCGTCATCAGAGGAGCTTCTCATTGTAGAAAGCAGTGGTTAATACAGACATAATTCACCAAAATGCCAAAAATAAGTGATGGTTAAGTTCTCTCCTTTAATGAGAGCTATAAGGCTCTATATAAGGCTCAAGTCATCACAGAAGTAGTGACAAAAAGAAAATAAGAATCACAGGAAACGAAGCATAAAACTGTCTTCTTAACATAAGCCATTGTACTCTAGCAAACTGTAACTGATTATTTGCACATGATTCACAAAAGATGACTTCCTTCCATATTCTATTACAGTATGGGAGTTAGCCATGAAGACTCAACATGCCCTGAAGACTATTGGCAGTCAGTGATTGTTTGGGGAAAATGTATGGTTTTCTTCAGAGTGGTAGTTACTGATAAATTGCTTTTGCTCAAATACATAAACTTCCACCCCCTCTTGAGAAAGAAACTCTAAACTAGGTTAGTCACATGGAAGAGGAATTCATGTAAACAGTGGTGGTACTGATGGGACCTGAGGATTTCAGCAGGAAAGGCATGTGCGGGTGAGAAGAGTGGGCTTGCAAATGAACCAAATTGATTACATGTGTCCATTAAACTGCCAAATAATCATAAGTAATAAATAAAATAGAGGGACAAAAGCCATTTAAAAAAACATACATAAATATACGTACTATGTCAAATACTTTGGTAGATCTTGGCAACTGAGGGCAGACTTTCTCCTTCCCTCACATCCTCATGTTATTTAGGAAACATTCACTTAAGCACAGACCTGAGACAGAGGTAACATGAGAGAGAGGATCATAAGCATCTGCACGAAAGGTTAACCCATTTACACATACGAAAAGCAAGTTTCTACTTTCACTATGTTGTGAATCTCTTATCTCCCATTTAAAATGCGTAGTAAGTCTGCTTTTGACAATGAATAACAGGGCTTTTTTCTCACACATGTTATGTTGTATTAGAACAATATTCTAGTGTAAAACACTGAGCTCATTGTTCAACTACCAATATTGTTCACCACTTCGTGGAGGCATTTATTAAGAATTATATTAAATAATACATAACAACTTTTGACCAAACCTTGATATTTGTCCCAGAACCTTAAAATCTCTCATGGATAGCAAGTGTGTGTACTAGTCAATAAAATGGACTGAAATCTAACTAAAAGTTGTTTAAGGGCAAAAGGAATTCACTGATGTATATAAATTAAAAGTCTGCTTTTATTAATTGTTTTCCTTTGGATGCAACCAGGATTTAGAAACTGTGACCCAGTTGCTCTCCAAATTTCTTTCTTCATAGTGAGACACAGAGAAGTGAACTACTAGAAATAAATATCAATCTCATGATTGATTTTCAAACACTGCCGTGGTCCTCTCTTTTCCTGAGCTGTGTGTCTCCTATTTAATCAAACATTAATTAAAATTATTTAAGTAAATTATTTTCCTCAATTGCTACGGTTTGTTTTCTTATTTAATCTCCTTAAAGTGACCCAGATAGCTTATATGTATATAACTGTGAAGGATAATTTATCATCTTCACCTTATTCAATCAAAAATTGGCTGAAAGTAAGAAATAGAGATTATTCACATTATGCATATCTCTAGCGGTTCAAATTTAGAAAAGAAAACAAATAAATAAGCATATGTGTATGTGTATGAACTTCCTTAAAAGCCACACCATCTCTCTTCTTTGGATAGCCTGTCTGCCTGAGGATTTGAAAGACTTCTCATACTGTATTTCACTTCAGCCTCAGCCTTGGCTTAGTTCTGCCACATGGATCCTATGATAAATGCAGAGTAAATACCTCAGGAGATAATGGTCACCACTGTAGGAAAAAGAAAGACTACCTCCAGGGGACCTGTGATTCAGATACATTTATTATAGGAGAAAAATGGAGAGTGCTCAGGATGTCAAAAAGCAAGTTTATTGAGACAAAATGAAATTGTGATCTGCTAGCTCCTAGGCAGCTAGCTGATAGACACTGGTCCATTTTACATAATGAGGGATTTAGTGCAGGGACAGAAGGTACACTCACTGTTCTACTCAGCTTCGGCCATGAGGGAACAGTGTAGAAGAAAACACCCACAGTACCCTCTGTACTGTAAAAGTCTGCAGTAAATGCTAGACTTGCAAGATGTCATTCTTAATAGAGAGAAATCACGAATGCATTTTAAAGGGGTGATAACAGGTAGTGAAGACAAGGATCCAACGAGTCGTCGAGGAAAAGCAGAGCCATACAGCACTTCAGACAAGAGAGTAGAGGGATTGCAGAAGGGAAATCTTAGGGAAAGATTGCCAAGAGCTAGAGGCTAACACCAGAAAATCAATGAGGGTTTGCACGCTGTCTAAGCTAAGAGAGGAACGCAGTGGTGGCATCAGCAGCATTGCATACAGAGACATGAACTAAACTCAAAGGAGGTAAAGGAATGGTTCTAGTTTTGAGAACATGTGGACACTAAAACATCTTCTCTGTCAGAGTTTCATCTGAGTGTGTATGAACGATGTTCAGTAAGAACTTCTCATAGACTTTTAACTTCACAAAATTATAGATGTCAAGTCTACTTCACCTTGACCTCAAATTCAAAAGGCCAGAAGGCAAAGTTGAATGTAGGCCACAGAGAAAACAGTCAGCACCTGGGGACAAATGGAAGCCTACATTTGTGTTCTTCTAAATCCTAAAGCTAGTTAGTTTTCTTTGCTCTAGACCTAAATGCAGTCAAAGTTCATGATTAACCCAATTTTCCTAAATGATAGAGTTTTATCAGCTTAAACCTGTATTCTCTTCAACTCTCGACAGACATTAAAGATTTCTAAAACTTTCAAAAGAAAAATCTGTAATCTCCACATGCAGCTGGACTTCATCCACCCTCATAGAGCAGCGCCCTTTCTAAGGGCGACCCTAAGCATTTTTCTAAGAGGATACATTTAAGGGCAGGAAGTAGATCTATTCCTCATGCATTCAGAATCTGGGTCCATAGCAACTAATTCTAAGAAAACATGGCTGGTTTTCCCTTGCTCCTCCAGAAAGAAGACAATTTTTAGTCATCTATTCAAGCATCCTATCCTCTAAACTCATCACTGAATTATCTGATTGCTACCATTAATAATTGCCTACTTAACATGTCTTACCCTATTATTCTTTATACATATTTGCTCTATGTATTTATTTTTATTGAAAATAGATTTTTTTATTCAGTCTATTCTGATTATTCTTTCTCCTCCTCAAACTCCTCCCAGAGCCTCTCTATTTCTCTGCTCAATCAAACTTACATTCCTTTTCTCTTTCTTTTTCTTTTTTTTTTTTTAATTATTTTACTTATTTACATTCCAGCAGTTGCCCCCCATCCCATTCCCACTCCCGCAGTTCCTCATCCCATTCCTCCTACCCCCTGGCCTCCAAGAGGGTGCACCCCACCTCAGTCGGTTCTCTCCTTTTCCATCCCATGAACAGGCACCAAACACTAACCACTATTACTGGTTCCATGTCGTGCTTGCAGACAGGAGCCTAGCATGGCTGTCCTCTGAGAGGCTCTTCCAGTAGCTGAATCAGACAGATGCATATGCTTATAGCCAACCATTGGACTACAGCTGGGAACCCGCCATGAAAGAGTTAGGGTGTGTGTGAGGAGGGTAGGAGGTTGAAGAGGGGGAGCACCCTCTCAGGAGCACAGGGGAGAGGGTGGGACTAAAGAACTCTGGGAGGAGGGAATGGGAAGGGGAGCAAATTTGCAATGTAAATACATAAAACAACCTAATTTTACAAAAAGAAGCTTGATAGACATAATTCATTAAATACAGGTCAAAATTAAATTGTAAGTATAGTACACACCAATAATAGAAGGTTCAAAACATATTAATAATGACTCTAAAGTAGATTATTGTTATATAAAATGACACTTCATTGTTTCTGTTTTTCCCAAAACTAATTTTGTCTTTTGTCATAATTTATAGTCTTGTTTCTGATAAGTTAATTCCCTGCCCACCAAGTTAGCCAATTCAAGTCAGATTAGAGTATATGAAGATATGAAGGCAGGTTTATTGGGAAGCAGCTCTAGGACAAGTTCACTGGTTCCAGCCAGGGAAATCATAATCTGGAGGGAGAGAGAAAGGAGGGGGAAGAGAAGGAGAGAAAGCACAGCTGCAAAGAGAGAACAGACAGAGAAAGCGAGAGAGACCAAAATTTCTGGACTGTATAATATTAAAAAACAAAAACAAAAACAAAAAAACCAGCACTCTGGGGAAGAAAAAACCCAGCCCTTGGGCTGGAAAGTTCATGGTAGAGGGTAGGGTATTCCAGGTAGGGACTGAGGGATGATGGGAGGTCCTGGAGGCCATGTCTACTTTGTTTGTCCTGGGTCTGAATCCCAACAGTTTCAGTTTTATTGAAATAAAAGATGTCAAAAATGGAAAATCAAGGAGAGTTGAGGGGAAATGGAATGTACGCTATTCTCTTAAAGATGATTTTTAATTTGATCAAGTTTGTCTTTAATTTTTCAAAAATTTTCCAAACAAGAATAGCAGAGTAATACATAACAAATTGTTAAGAGTTTTAAATAAAAAACAACAAAACTAATAATGTTAATGTTTAGATGTTTTGCCCGTAGGATGGAATTGGGTTATGTGTGAATATTGAAATATGCTATATGATGTTTCCTGAGACATACAGACAGTATTACACATGACATTACTGCCATTTTCATATTTGTTTGCTCATTGCATAATTTAACTCTTAGATATAAGATTTTTTGTTTTAAATTTATATTTTATATGAAATAAAAAATTCTAATATGATTCAAAAATATTTCATGAGAATCTGTAACATGTAGAAATTTGTCTCAGTGTAGGTTGGACACATTTACTCCAGATATCAGATTTGTCAATTATGTTTGACATTAGAAATTTCCCAGAGGAACCTTTAAAAAATGGTGACCTTGACCCTTCCTGTATCTCTAATCCATCAGACAAGCAGTCAAGCAGTTTCTGTGGAAATCAGTCAACTGGTCAAGCAATTCATTTATATTTCTTGCCACAATGTCAAGCTTTACAGGAACTAAGAACATATAAATTTTTTCTTGGCAGTACATATATGATTTTACTCCTGGGGCAAGCTAATATGCAGAAGAAACAGAATCACTTGGTAGTTCAGAAATTGCAATGTAATGATGAAAAGTGTTTTAAACTGATTTCAGTAAGTAAAACCCAGGGCTGCTTTTATTGAAATGCCCATGCCACTCAGGAGAATGTTCAATCTTAATAAAAATTAAAGGCTAGTTTACAAAATAAAAGGTCTAAAATCAGCTCCAGAACAATGCATTGTGTGATTTCAATCAAATTTAGGTCTTCGTGTATGTCATTCGTAATTATTAGACTACTGACCTATGTAAATACTATAAATTATAACCTGGGATTTTCCTATTTTTGTTGAGTAAGTCTGTGAGACAGAGCTGTAGTAAGTTTTCCTATCTTTTTGTCCCAATCTGAGCATAATTGTGTATAAACTACAAAGTAATAACTGTGAAAAATATTACTTTTTGAGATTTATTTATTATTTTATTTCTTGCTTACTGCCCCGCTCCATGTAACCCCTCCCACAATTCTTCCCCTTTCCCTCCTCCCCTTATCTTCTGAGTGGTAGAGGTCCCCCTGGTATCCCCTCCACCCTGGCACATCAAGTCTCTGTGAGCCTAGGAGCTTCCTCTCCCACTGAGGCCAGACAAGGTAACCCAGCTAGAAATGCATATCCCATGTACAGGCAACAGCTTTTGGGATAGCCACCATTCCAGTTGTTCGGGATCCACATGAAAACCAAGTTTCACATCTGCTACTTATGTGTGTGTGGGGGGGTGGGCGTGTAGGGGGATAGGTCCTCCCTGTTTGTGTTCTTTGGTTGGTGGTTCTGTCTCTCAGAGTCCCAAGGTCAGGTTAGTTGACTCTGTTGGTCATCCTGTGGAGTTCTTATCCCCTTAGAGGATGCAATCCTTTTTCCTATTTTTCCAAAATAGTCCCTAAATTCCATCTACCATTTGTCTGTGGGTGCCTGTACCTGTTTGAGTCAGTTGTTGGGTGTAGCCTCTCAGAGGACAGCAATGCTAGACTCCTGTCTGTAAGCATAACAGAATATCATTAATAGTGTCAAGGATTGGTTAAAAATGAGATTTAAATTTTTCTCATGGTATTCATTATGCACATCATTAAATTCCATCAAACATACCAGAAAGCAAAATATATTGGGTTCCCCCCTACCCCCCTGCTTCCCTTCTCCCTCTTGCTCCAGCCCTGCTTGCTCTGGGACCGGCTCACTCTGAGACCTGCTCACTCTGGGACCCGCTCACTCCGGCCCATAGATTTTTTATTTGTTTCTCATTACAAATGTTTGTGAGCCATGTTGCTGGGACTTGAACTCATGACCTCCAGAAGAGCAGTCAGTGCTCTTAACTGCTGAGCCATTTAATCAGCTTTAGTTAGGAAAAAAAAAACCAAAAACAATAAAACGACCAACAACAACAACAACAACAACAACAAAAACATTCTGATGATTGACATATAAACAGAAAAGATTTATTTTGTTTCACTGTTTGGGAAGTTTCAGTTGATGGTTGGTGTTGGACATGCTGAAATGCCAATTTTCTATGGGAGAAGGGTGCCTCTGTCGAGAGACTTTTATCTAGATGAGAGCGTTATTGCAGGAGAGTCTTGGAGGCCTACCCTGGACTACCCTACTATGGGCAGCACTATTTCATAGGCTGGACCTTGTATCAGAAGATGAGAGAACAATAGCTGTCCTCACTAGGAAGCAAGAAAGTCAAGGTCAATTGTGCTCACTCGCTCTTGACTGTGACTATGCTGTGGACAACATCCTCAAAGGACAGACAGACATAACCTGGAACTGTATGCAAATTATCCTATGTCTCCTTTCTGTCACAGCAACAGAAATGAAAGTGGAAAAGTTAGGTAACCTCTTTGTTCTAAGCCTTTGATAGAATAGCATGTCACGGTGCAGAGACACAACAGAATAAAACCACCTACACCAGGCCAAAGATCGAAACGAGAAAGTCAAAAGGCTCAGAACCTCAGCACCGTCTTACTGTTTATTTCTGCAGTAAGCAGAAGAACCCTCAGGGAACTCCTGCAGTAAAGTCTCCACCTCCTGTCAACAGTGTCCAGCTACAGGCTTTCAGCATACAGACCACTGGGGGAGACTTTAAACACAAACTTTAGCATTATGCAACTTGGCAGGGATTAAAAAAAAGCATAGGATTCTATTGATGCTAAAGAATGTAAGAGATTTCCTCAAGAAAGCCTTAGTCCAGGAAAAGTATGATAGCAGTCGTTGATCCAGGGCTGCAGTGTTAAGTGTGAAGGGTTTTATGTAATAAGGATTGTTAAAGAAGCATGTGTCCCTTATAGCAGTGTTTGTATTATAAGTAAAACTCTGTGGTTTTAATTTTAATTTAATTTTAATGTCATTCCCATTACTGTGACTAATATCCAGATCAAAAGACACTTAGGGGAGAGCAGGTTCGCTTTGTCAATAATTCGAGGTTATCGTCCATCATTTCATGATGCCTAGGTAGAAGCTTGAAGCAGTTTATCACATTAGATCCAGAGTGAGGGGCAGAGAGAGAAGGAATGCATGCCCACTTACGTGTGTATAACGCCTTTTCTGCACTTTTGAAGTTCATTATTCAAGCCAGGGATATGGAACAGTGCACAATATGCAGATTTCTCAGTTTACACAAGACAGTCCCTCACAAGCAAGTTATAGGTCATCCTGATCTAAATAATCCTTCACTGACACTCCCCAGGTGATTCCAGCTTATGCCAAGTTAACAATTTAAACCAGATCGCTTGACCATTTATGATGTGCAAGGTAATTCCTCCAGTAGCAAGTTTTAAAACTGCAAAGGTTGCTGGGCGTTGGTGGCGTACGCCTTTAATCCCAGCACTTGGGAGGCAGAGACAGGCGGATTTCTGAGTTCTAGGCCAGCCTGGTCTACAAAGTGAGTTCCAGGACAGCCAGGGCTATACAGAGAAACCCTGTCTTGGAAAAACAAAAACAAAAAACAAAAAACAAAAACAAAAACAAAACAAAACAAAACCTGCAAAGGTTAAGTCTGACTTTGGAAGGTAAAAGAATTAAGATGATTCACACCGAATCATCAACTTAGGTGGAAGTCACTTTACAGAGTCTTCACATTGGGGAAGCAATATTAGATACCCAGGCAAAGCAGCTTAAACTTTCCATGACTTAGGACACGTGTGATTTTTCTGAACCTACTTCAAATGAGGAAATATACAAAAAAGAAGAGTAGTGTGTAATGCTTGTTGTGAAATTAAATTTCAGAAATGTATACACAAATTCAATCTGTTAAACACATTTTCAACCCTCACTCATATTCAAACTTGGGGGTCGAGCACTTGATAAAGTTACCTTACCAACTTGTAAAAATATTAAAATTATTAGCCACATAATTTTTTTAATTTAGACAATTGATGATCAGTACAAAGATATGGTTTAACTCGGACTCAGAAAAATTTTAAATATAGATCAAGCTATCCAGCACCTCTAAACCAGAATCAAGTGTTTATACTAAATGTTGTTTTAAAAATGCAACCTTTGGTGTTGTGTGCTTTCCCCAAGCGAGTCAAGCTGTGAAATGTAGCAATCCTTCTGACAACTTTATAACAGTGAACTGCCATGCTTAACTAATGAGACCCTTCTTCATCTGCTACATCTGGCTTCCACTGTATGTTCCTAATGCAGAGTTCATAACCTCTACCCATCAGAGTTTTTACTGCATCTGTGTTATTAACCTTGGGGTTCATATGAGTGCGGCACTGCCTTGCCTAACTGGCTGTCTTATCAGCTCGGCAGCTGGGCTTTCTATCTTACCTTTCCTTTCCCTTCCTTCTTGAAGAACAGCTGAACAGATGGAGACAGGACGATGTAACCAAGTACCTTGCAATTTCTAGACGTTCAACTGTTTTTCCAGAAGAATCTCAAAAGATTCTAAACAAAATTCAAAAAAGATATGGATACTTGATTTATTTTTTAAAAACGGTCAAGAGTATTTGCACAATAAAGACCCATGTTTTAATTTCAACTCCAACCTTATTTGACTTAGTGCAAAAAATTTTATACCTTTTGGTCCTTATTTGTAAAATGGAGAAAAATATTTTGGGGCAGAGGGGATGAATTTTTCCAAACAATACATTTTCATCCTCTTGATTTTGAAAATGGGCTTTACTTGCTGTGAGTAGAATGAATCAGGATTATTATTGCTGTGATGAAACACAAAGAACAACAGCAATTTAGAGAGGAAAGGATTGTTTTGGCTTATACTTCCACATTACTATTTATTGAAGGAAATCAGGACAGGAACTCCAATAGGAGGCAGTGATGATGCAGAGGCCATGAAGTGCTGCTCACTGGATTGTCTACAGTTTCAGAGGGCTAGTCCAGTATCATCACATGGGATCATGGTGGGAGCCTTATGGAATTCGTGACATGTAAGCTAAGACTTACATCCTGATCTTTAGGTGGGGTTGGGAGTTGAGAGAGTGGGGAGTGGGAGGAGGAGAGGGAGAACACACTGCTAGGTGTGGGATTTGAAAAAGTCCACTAATATTGAAACACTTCCTTCAACAAGGCCACACCTACTCTAACAAGGCCACTCCTAATCCTTCTAAAATAGTGCCACTCCTGATGATTAAGCATTTAAATATATGAGCCACTTTTAGCTAAACCACCACATAAGTGTTAAGAATTATGTGAAATAAATAAACATGTATATTGTGTGAAACTGCACAAAGAGACTGTGTACATGTAAGGCTCAGAAGTTTATGCCTCATTAGCTTAATTGTAAGTTCATTAAGTATAACTCAGTCAGTCCCACTATATGCACACATTTTCATCACGCCCCCCAATCCCTCAAATAGGGCTTACAATTATAGCCTGGTTTGTTACAAGTAAGTACATCATAATTACTGTGACTTGCAGGTGAAGGGGTGTGGTGTTTACAAGTTTCAGGTAATATTCTTGAAAAAAAATATCCTGCTTGTTATTGATTGCCTTATTTATTTGTTTATTTATTTATTTACTTCCTGGGAAACAAGAACAACTAAGTTTGGAGGATGGTGAAATTTTGATCTTACAAACTGAAACGTTTCTGTGACTCTACTAGACCCTTCCCTGGAGAACTCATTCTGGGTTATTCAGTATACCCAACATTCCTAAAGAAAGAAGCAAAGTTGTAGTTTTTTTTTAAGTTAGTGTGTATTTTTGGTTCTCTGCTTATATAGTTTACCCTATTAGAAATAGAAATATTTATATAAGGTTATTTCTGTGACCTTTGAAATATATGGAATAATCCATATGTGGTATTTAGCAAATATTAGACCCTTTACAGAAAAAAAAAAAACTTCAATTATCTAATTGGTTTGGGAAAATAGGTCACTCTAAAATAAACAGATAGGTTGAAGCAAAATGCTAGTGATTTAAGAATTCTATGTTTTGGAAATATATGGCAAATATTATCTGATAATATGCAATTTTTCTTAATTTTTCATTCTTTTATTCATTTATAGATGTGTTTGCCATGCATAAAGTACATAATAGACACTCTATACATGGAAATTTATCTTATCTCTCTTATTATTATACTTCATTAGATTAAAATGATCTTCAAACTCATGTATATTATTAATTATATGTTGTTATAATATATACACCATCACTGAACATTCTTATTTTGTACTCTTAATATCTCATCTCCACATTCAAAGTCCTCAGTGGGCATACAGATGAGACAGGATCAGTCTTTCTTCTTTGGTTCTAATGCTTTTCAAATGTGAAAACTGAAGGGTTCTGTTTATTTGTTTGGTTGGTTGTTTGTTTTGTTCACTTTGCCTGGTGTCATACAAAACATAACTTTGGTAATATTAAATTGACTTGTTCTAAATAGGCAGGATAAGTTTCTAACTTTTTTCTGATGTGCCTCCATGAAGATAACCATTTAAATTTCTGTAATAATTTTGAATAAGGAGGAATATCTTTTTAAAAATCTATGTATTTTCCACTGGCTGTCATCAACTAATCAAGGCAATGCACTCACTCATTTTGTCGGCAGTCTTTTGTACTGCTGCTATGTAAATATTTGTTAATGAAGAACTTAATACATGAGTAATGATCTAAGCTAGACAGTTGCTTTGACAATAGTGAAATTTTCAAACAGTAAAATGGAATGAGTTGACAGTGAAAACATGTAGTTAGGTGGTTTAAAGTCAATGAAGTTGCTTAGGTTTGGTCCACTAATAAACTACATAAAATACATTTTAGTATTTGTAAAATGAGGCCGTTATATGAGAACAATTTGTTGGTAAAGATGTTAAATACTGAAAGAGTGAAGATATTTAGAAGTTAGAGGTGACCAGGGAAGTAATAGCTTTCTCCCCCTTCTCCCAGAAAAGAGGCACATATAGTTCCATTCTAGAAGGACAGATGCATTCACTACTACTACAGTTTTTATTATGCTTATTCATTCTTATTCTGTGTGCATGTATGTGTTCAGGTGTGCTTGCTACAGCACACCTGTGAAATTCAGAGAACAGTGTGTGAGGGTGAATTCTCATTCTCCAATATTATGAACCCCAGGGATCAATCACTGGACATCCGAATTGGCAACAAGTGGCATTACCATTAAGTCACTGCACCGGCCTGAGAATTTAAAACCTAACCAAAAGCCATGTGTTGTCCACAGAAGACAACTTATCCTCATTGTCGTGTGTTTACTGAGACCAGTCCCTTCCTCAAAGGTTAGATTACAGGCAGGATAAAGATTGTCGCAGAAACTAAAGGAGAAGTCCATCTAGTCAGTTGTAGTCTTCTGAAAGATTTCCTCCTTGCTGCAAATGTCATTTTAGAGACAATTGTTTGTCATCTGCGACTGCTTGTGTTTGGGAGTTCCACACAGGAGGATAAGTCGGATGGATTTACCGAAGACATATTGGAACCATTAGGAGCAAGAGGGAAGACTCCACCCCGGGCAGTGGAAAGTTAAACAAACAGCAAAGCGTGATTGATTATCTTACCGTGTCGGCATCTGTGTGCTGCCAAACCAACCCTGAAATGCTCCTGGGTTCGGCTGTAGGTACAAAGTGACCGCATCACAAAATTTAAGTAATCCTTTGGATTGTTGTTGTTTTGTTTTGTTTCGTTTTGTTTTGTTTTGTTTTTCTCTCTTTAATTGAGAACGTATTTTTCCCCTCACATATGGACTGATTCCAGTTCCTCCTCCCTCTTCTGCTCCCAGGTCCACATCATCTTCCCTTCCATACTGATCCATTCCCTTCCTGTCTCTTATTAGAAAAAAAAAAAGCTTCTGAAGGATAATTATAAATACAATTAATGTAATATAATATATGTAGGAATATACATCAAAACAACTGAAATAGAAGAAAACAAACAGGAGGAAAAGACACCAAGAGAAGACACAAGAAAGCGGGAGCAACAAGGTTGTATATA
This sequence comes from Mus pahari, assembly GCF_900095145.1. Lineage (NCBI taxonomy): Eukaryota > Metazoa > Chordata > Mammalia > Rodentia > Muridae > Mus > Mus pahari. The sequence goes on along the minus strand of NC_034594.1, from coordinate 72,270,138 downwards.
CTCAGGAATCTCATAAAAGCTCTAAACTGTAAACCATAGAATACGTGCAAAGCATCTGTCTAGTAAAAGGAAGAAAAAAGATAAAGTAAAAATGAAAAATAATAAGATAAAATAAGTGACAAAGGGAAAGCCAGGACACAATGTTATGAGTCTGAGGAAACTACTTCAAGAGCAGACTGCATGCCGAGCAGCCAAAGTCCAACAGGAAACGACTTTGGAATCTCTTTGGGGGTTCCTTGTCTCATAATATTGTGTTTAATGGAAAACCCTATAACTAGTATAAGAATCTGCCTTTAAATATTATAAAAATCAAATGGAGTAAGCACTAAGGGACCGGGAACACTGTGGAGGACGTTCAGCTGGTAAGTTAGTCACAGTGTTGTTGGTGCTGTTGCTCAGTCGGGACCTTTGTTGCTGTGCTGCTACTGAAACTTTCCTAGGTCCAAGCACTTTCAGGTATATTTGCACATCATTAGGAGCTCCAGATTGGGACAGCTTTAAGGAATAATTGCAAGCTTCTTTTGAACATACCCTTTTAATACAATTTTTAATGATTTTTACTGTTCCATAAAAATGTTTCCTTCCAAAACAAGAGAAACATTGAGGAAAATGTCATTATTTTTGCCATATGTGAAAGTCATGTTAGTGTCTAGATTCTGATTGTGTACTGTTTGATGAATTTGGCTTAAATACGTGGAACTTTTGATTCTTCACAGGAATGTCATTGTAAAGGAAGAATTTTGTGATAATTACTTTAGACTGTTGCAGATTCTTTGAAATGGACAAAATGTGATGGATGTCAGCTTATTTATAACTGATTGAGGTTCAGAAAAACAATCAAAGGAATGTTGATATAGCAAATAAAAATAAACATTTGATATTAACAAAATTAAATTTATTGATTTATCTATCATTCAATCAGTTGCCTTTTTATTCATGCTTAATTTTGGATTATTGTTTGTTTGTTTGTTTACATTGGGAAGTATCCATTTACTGAGCTAGTCAGAGCTTCCACATGCCCACAGATGCTTCATTATCCACTTGTTAACATCAGTATTGTTTACATCAAAATATTATATGGATATTGAGAAACTGTCTACATCATAGTAAAAAAATTTTTTTCCAAATTCAATTTTTTTCACAGAAACTAATCTTGTCACTTACTTCCTTAAAGTGGCAAGTGTACTTCATTAAATTTTGAAACAATATCTGTCAAACCTGTCTGAATAGTTACACTACGCCTGCCACTCGAGTGTCCAAGAAAGAACTTTACTATAGAAACACATAACGGAGCTTGTAGTTTAGCAATGTATAAGGGCTTTACCTGACACAAGATCTTACATCAGTATGCAGCAGAGGTTTTTATTCATCCTTCCCTTTATTCAGGTGTAGATGTTCTACTTATTACAAAGGTTCATGTGCAAAGGTTGACATTTACATTCAATTAAATTGGTAATATACTGTTTTATAAATGACACTAATTGGTAAAACTCAATATATATATTTTTTTCTAAGACCATGCATCTTAGTCACTCTTCTACTGCTGTGGAATTATATTGTTTTACAAGATGCATTTAGTCCAACATCAAAGTCCCCATAGTCCCCCATAGTGTCACCCTGTTTAAATGTCCAAAGTTGAAAGTCTCTTCTGAGATACATGGCAATCTTTTAACTGTACTTGCCTGTAAAATTAAAATACAAAAGCAGATCACTTATTTCCAACATAAAATAGCAAGGGATATATATCACCATTCCAAAGGAGAGGGAGGGGCTATAGTAAGGAAATCCTGGACCAAAGCAATATAAACCCAGCAGGGAGAATATCAAATTCTTCATTTTCACATTGAAAGCCTAAGTAATCTTAAAACTCTAACTCCTTTCTGCTTTGTTGACTGAAACACACTGCTATATCTTTGCCTGATGCTCTTACTCTCACTGGCAAGGCCATTCCTTCACTGGCATTAGAACCTACCGCTTCAGGATTCAGGGGTGTACTGAAGACAAGCTAAGACATCTGGCCTCGTGGACTGAACAACTTTTGGAGTTGTTATACCTTATACCTTCAACTGCTAGATAGTCATCATTAAACTAGCTGGAGCGTAGCCAGGCATGGTTCACCTTTAATCCCAGCACTCGGGAGGCAGAGGCAGGCGGATTTCTGAGTTCTAGGCCAGCCTGGTCTACAAAGTGAGTTCCAGGACAGCCAGGGCTA
>NC_034594.1:72264808-72267893 GCF_900095145.1 Mus pahari | reverse complement strand
AAAAAAAAGAAGAAGGAAAGAAACAAAGAAAGAAACAAAGCTTGAGGAGTACTAGTTAGGTTCAAGGAGAAAAGTTGACATTTATTCCCTCTTATACAGAACTCTGTCAAACATCATAGCTATACAGATACTAGCATAGCTAAAGAAATGAGTAGTACTTAAAACTTTGCTCAAGTTCCCTCACTAAAAGCAGAGCTTCGCTGATATAACCTTTCAGGTACTACTTGTTTAACCATGGTTCACCAAAGGCTGTTTGTGTCCTCTACTCATTCTCAGATCAAAGAAAGCAACGTTATGTGACTGGTGTGTTGGAGGACTCTGTGTCTCATGAGGTAATTATTTGTAAGGCTACACTTGGCACCAGCTAATACTTTTCTTATCATTTGAGTCACCTATTTCCCAGGTGCCATTGTCTTTTTCAACTTTATGAGGTCAGACAGCTGAGAGAATACCAGTTTTATGTCTGCATCTTTATCTGTAAATGTCAGAGAAGCATTAGGTACTGTTATGCAATTTAACAGCCATGAGAAGAACGTTTGTATAAAAGACAAATGGCAGAAGACTGACATATGAGAGGTCATTTTTAGGCCTAAGTGCACTTGTGTGTTTATTTAATTTATTAAGGTATTCACTCATAACTTCACTCTGAAAATAATTTACAAGGGTTTATAAGAATCAATAATTTGTGTTCAGAAATTTATTGATGACAGGGACTAGAAGATAAGCCACTGTGTGAAGTGCTTGCCTCACAAGAATGAGGACCTAATCTCAAAATTAATCCAATCTCAATCTCAAAAACTCATGTTAAAAACACAGATATGGGTCACACATTTATAATCCCAGCACTGGGTAAGTGAGACCGGGGGTAACTGGAAACAATTCACTACCCAGTTTAGCCAAATGGGGAAACCCAAGTTAAGTGAGAGACTTTGTCTCAAAATATGCAATGGATTGGACCTGGGTTATCCGACCTAAGATGAACCTCTGGATTCTACCTGCACATACACATATACTCCCATTTACATAAGTAAACACACATAAAGTAATACATGATACCTTGAGAAAAATTGGCTAAATGCAAATGTGAAAAGATTAGGTAAAAATTAAAGTTGGTATAAAATAAATACTTCAACATGATAAGGAGTTTAGTATATGTTCAAATGTGTCAGCATAGAGTATAGTAGTATGCATAAGTAGGTACACATGCTCATGTTCCTGAAAATGGAATCAATGCTCAGTTGTCTTGCATATAAAACGGTTCCTACAGATTTGCATGCGTATTTGTCATCTTGGGATCAGGAGAGCAAATGTCAGCTGTTCATGAACTTAAAGTGCTGTGATAAGTAAATAAAAATAATAACTTACACAAGCCAGTAACTGCTGACCACAAAAACACATTCGTTTCAGTTATTACTAAACTCTATCTCAATAAGATAAAACAGTTGAGTCAACAGGAATGATTCCCTGTCTCTAGGAGGCAGGTGCGATAGATCAGTAATGCAAACATAAGCCTGTTTTGCATCTAATGGAACAGTCATTCCAGAGAAGAGAAATGTGCAGTTGATTCTTGCATCTGATCAAGAAAGTAGTAAAAAAGGCAAGGACAAGATGTTGTTGCAGCAAACCATTCATAGGACTGGTCACACATCAGCAATTCCAAGACTTCTTTGTCAGCTAAGAAAGGAGATGGACATACCACAAATCTACAGGTGAAACGTGACATTCGTCACCTCGTTTCCAACAATAGGCATCTGAATGATAGCACCACTGTTCTCATTGCAATAAACGGTTGATGGACCCAGAAACAAAGCCTTTTCTTGAGCTGAGGTGGATGTAGCACTCCTTCTATTAGCATATGTCTCTCACAGAGAAATCTTAATTAGGGAAAGCAGAGAAATGTTAACACACTTTATTCCTATTTGTCTTGAATGTAGTTGTTCCCAAAGGTGTTAAGCCCGCATAGCTCCCCCGATTCTTTTGTGGTTTAAATAAACACTAATGACACAAATGGAGTGATGACTAAGCAGCTGGCACCTTAATATGAAACAAGTTCACCATGCTACATGTGTTCTTGATCAGATACAAAGTTAGGTCAGTCATCTAATACTAATGGTTTACTGAATTGGATATATATGTAGTGTATTAGTCAGCCATATGTAAATATATATTATGTAATAGATTATACACACACACACACACACACATATATATATATGTGTGTGTGTGTGTGTGTGTGTGTGTGTGTGTGTGTATATATATATAAAATCAGGATGGCCTGTGCTCCAGCTAGTTTATTTTATTTTATTCTTTATTTTATTTATTTATTTTTTATTTTAAAAGCATGAGCCACCACGCCCGGCTCTCCTCATGCTTTCTGACTTCACTTGCTTCCATATCATTATGGAAGACATCCTCCTCATGAAGACTGTGGCAGGCACTGCACTGCTTTTAAACATTTCCCATTATGGGCATCTATACCTTTACCTCGCATCTTTAGGAGCATTTGTGGAATTTTTGTGTGTTTAAATTTAAGTTGTTTCCTTCTGTACTGAAACTGTTGTGGCGATTGATTTGGGAAAGGGCCTTCCTATGTAGACAGGTTAGCCTTGTAGTTCATTATGTAACCCAAACCTTAAACTCATTTTCACAGTCTTGTTTCAGCTTCTTGAGTACTGCCATTACCAATATGTGCAACTATACTTGTTTTCTGTTTATTTTTTTCATTATTAAAAACCCAATATGTTAATCTTTCACAAACTTGAGTTTTCAACTTCATATCTAGAAATAGAAGTTTTGGATCCTGTGACAAGATTGTCATGTAAAGGATTTATACTAACATAAATTTTCACCAGCCATATATCCTAAAATATATCATTTATTATGTATTTATTGATTGATTTAATTCTAGACATCCTAATAAATATGTAGTATACAGTAAGTATATGTCCATATGTATATGGATATATATATATATATGTATATATATATGAATATATAATTAACATTACAATCATTGTCAGTAGCGTGATTAATAGCTTCAAAATTTCTTCAAAAAGAAAATGTTCATAGCATGTTTAGATCAAAA
>NC_034594.1:72254252-72264703 GCF_900095145.1 Mus pahari | reverse complement strand
GGTTTTTCGAGACAGGGTTTCTCTGTATATCCCTGGCTGTCCTGGAACTCACTTTGTAGACCAGGCTGGCCTTGAACTCAGAAATCCGCTGGCCTCTGCCTCCCGAGTGCTGGGATTAAAGGCGTGCGCCACCACGCCCGGCGGTATGTTTTTCTAGAACTATTTAAAAGTGGTTTTGCATAGATTATGCCATATGGATGGAATTTATTTATATTTCATATCAATATTCTCTGGTTCCAGGGCCATTTGTTTAAAGTCTATACTTTCTCTATTGAGCAACTTTTTCCCCCTTGTAAAAACCAATTTACTTTATACTTATACAACATCTTTATTCTTTTAAATACATGACTTTTTCTTCTCAAAATTTCAGAGGATGCATTGGTTGCTCATTATTAATAGTTAAGACAGAAATTACATTTAGATGATGTAACTAACCAAAGTCTACATTTCTGTAGAGTAGTTTAGGAACTTGGAGTTAGTATCTAAAAATCAATTACTGTTATTAATTTTCAAAAGACAACCTGGTTGTCAAATTGTCCTGTCAAAGTAATTCCTTCTTCAAATATCTGTCACTGTTATGGAAGAGTTCACTCAATGTTCTCTAAATAATTAGAGAGTACATATCATTACCCCCATGACAGTTTGCCTTATTTACACATAAGGAGATACACAGTGATAAGTACACAGATGCTAATTGAAATTAATTAATATATATGCATAATTAGATGGAGAAATGCTGTAAGTAGTAATGCTGAGTCACCCAGTTGCCTTGTGCTCTTTGTTTGCAGTGTATGGATTAGGGCATGCTCCTTCTTGTTGCTGTGCTGGCCTCATGTCTTCATCACCATATACTTTAGGATTGTGAATTATTACATACTTACTGAAGACCTCTTCTTTTATTGAAAGTAGATTTTTATACAATTAATTCTGATTGTATTTTACCCTCCTCCAACTATTGCCATACCCTCCCTACCTCCACACCCACCCAAATACACATCCTTTCTTGCTCTCTTGAATGAAAAAAAAATCATGTCCTCCCTTTTTTTTGTTAAAAAGAAAAAAAAATAAAATCAGATAAAACAAAAACAAACAAACCTGAGTGAAATAAATCAAACAAGTGAACAGGAAAAGAAGAGCCAAAGATAAAGCAAAAGAAGCACATATAGACACAGGGAGGGAGGGAGGGAGGGAGGGAGGGAGGGAGAGAGAGAGAGAGAGAGAGAGAGAGAGAGAGAGAGAGAGAGAGAGAAGAGATAGCGCTCTGACAAAAGTTTATGAGACAAATAAATAAGTTTCAAATACCGCTGGGTTTGTTTTAGTTGGCCATGTATTAGGACTCCCCTTAAGTGTGGTTTGTATACCCAATGAGACTCCATTGGACTTATTCCTACTTCCTTTCTCACTGTTTGGACTCCATGTGGCTCAGACCTGTGCAGGCCCTATGCATGTTTCCACAATCTCTGTGAGTCCATATGTGCATCAGACACGCTGTGTCCAGAAGACCTTGTTTCCGTGGATTTCTCTGCTGTCTTCCATCCCTACTGGCTTTTGCAATCTTTCCACCTCCTCTTCAGCAGGATTCCCCACGTCCGAGGAGTGAAATTTGATGGAGACATCCCATTTAAGACTGAGTTTTTGAACGTTTATCACTCTCTGCACATTGTTATGTGAATCTACTTTAAAAGAAAACTTCTCTGACGATGGCTGAGCAAGACACTGATCTGAGTCTAGCAGAATATTGCTAGAAATCATTTTATTGCTGAATGACTATTGCCCCAACAAAACTTGCAGTCAGGTCACCATTGTAGACTACAGAATGTGTAGTTGGGTTGGTGTTTGCCTATTTCTTTTGATAGTGTTCAGAGTTCCCTTCCATACCATGAATTCTAGTCAGTCGAGGTGAATTGTAGGTAAGCATCAACTCTACTTCTCTGTTCTCATTGAACACGTCTGTGTTCAATGAGTGAACCTTACCATCAGCTTGTGGAGAATAACCAATAACCTTGCTTGTTTGGAGGTTTCCATGGGATCCCATTGACTAAAAAAAAATCAATTATATATAACTCACTCCCGGCACTGGACACCTCATTTAGTGTTGTGGGATGTTTAGTAGAGACTTTGTCTCTCTCTCTCTCTCTCTCTCTCTCTCTCTCTCTCTCTCTCTCTCTTATTTGATGATTCCATTAAGATTTCTTTAACAGCAGCATTTTAAAGAAATGAATATAATTTTATGTGGAGCAAATATATTTGATTAAAATATGATCAGAAGCAGTAATCCGTAATGGGATTTTTCTTGTTAAATATTACCTTAAAAGTTAAGCTTTCATATTAGTTCCTAATTTTTAACTTTATGCTAAAACATGTGCAAAGGTAATATAAATGGTACATGTGAACATTAATGCAAAATATCTATTTTGGAATGACGGCAGAAAAGGAAACTTTTAGATAGGAGACATATCAGAGTGAAGGACAGAAAGAAACCTGACTTGATTTTTCGGAAGACTGTATAAGAGGCACTGTGAATTAAAACATGGAAAGCTGAGACTACTACTGAGGAAGATTGGATCTAGTAGGTAATAGAAATTAAGAAATATGTTGGTGTAATATGTAGTGTTCACAATGTACACAGTATATAGTTTCAACTGGTTGCTATTATTCCTCCTTTACCTATAGTGTTAGGAATGCACATCAAAGCATTGAACATGCTAGGTAGGCACTCTATTATTGAACTGCATTTGAATCCATCAGAATATATGTCCATTTGAGATGGGGTTTGGTATGCTGTCTGTCCTCTCAAGCTCATTGTGTAAGCACTAGAATCACAATGTGTCCCATGATCCCCAGTTGCTTTAATCACATTTATATATTTTACAAATGTACCCAATCTCTTCCATTTCTTAACTGATTTAAACGATAAAGGATAAATGTTACCTAAAGTTTTATATTAACTAACCACCACTTTTACATTTTTACTTACTGAATTTCTATGGAAAATGTTTTAGAGGGAAACTGAAAGGTTCATTTGCTAAAATTAAAACTACTATTATGAATTACTATTCAAAGCATAAACTAGGGGGGAAAACCAGCACTCACAGTGAGTTAGATGTCCTGTGAAGACACATCTAGTGCTAAATTCTTAGAATGTGGCAGTGGCATTAAGCTACAATGTGCAACATATTCATAAGTTAGCTCAGATTCCCAAGAAAAGTTTATGTGGAAAGTGCTCCAAGGAAATTCAAAATGAAGGAGAATAGAGGAGCAAGATTTCTTTTTTTCTCTTAAAAGCATCTCCAAAGAGACAGCATGGGAAAGGAAGAAGAAGGAGAAAGTACCTTCTCCTAAAAGTAATGTTTGAAATACTCACATTAATGAAAAAAAGGCACTAGTGTTCTGAAACAAGCATGACTATTGCAAATATGGCTGAATTTGAAAGGTCCAATACAATGTGACACTTTTGGTCTTTCCACTGAGAGGTGGATTTTATTTCTAGAGTCTGAGTGTTGGTTTTGATTAATATGGCAAAAATGGTAACAGAAAAACTATTAATATAATACAATGCAGATATCTATCTATTGTCTCCTAAAAAATAAATGAAACATGGAGAAAGACACAGATGTCCTTGATACTGCCTTGGGCGTTACCACACCTATCTTACACTTTCTGGGAATTACAAAGTAGGAAACACAAATGAAAGACATGAAACCCCTAGCTGACATGAATATTTGTGAGAACAAATAAATCACTAAGTTACTATGCTCTGGGTCCGTTTGCCCTGTTCAAAACGTAAATGAACCACTGACTAATTCATGTAACTGTCCAGTAGCCATGGATGAACTTGTTTACCTGAAAGGGGGGGGGGGGTGGAAATGAAAAGGACAGTGTGAGAGAAGGATGAAACCAAGACAAAAGTTTCTGATCAAGGCTTAAAGTTTAATAGTCAGCACTGAGTTTATATACAGAGAGCTCACTGATCCATCCTTTGTTTCAGCTGAATTGAGTTGCAAAGCAAGCTCAGCAGGCAGTCTGATCCTGTAGGAAACTGACTCCACCTGGGTCTCTAAGCTACAACCTAAGGTCTATTTAGCCTGCTCAAGACTGGGAGAAGGGCACAAATCCGGACCCTTTCTCTTCTCCATACCAACTATTTAAAAGTTAACCACTACCATATCTTCATATATGTAATTTTGATATATAATATATTGTTGTAAAGTTTTCTAAAAGGTTCATTTGCTAAAATTAAAAACTACTATTATGAATTACTCTTTAGAGCATAAACTAGAAAATTTCTATTTGAAATTAAAATAAATAATACCTTTAGTCGATGTGTGTATATATGAACATTATGATACCATTTCATTTAGAAATCAAAAAGATTTTATGATAGAATACAACCCTTGGAACACTCATTCCTAAACAAGAGGACTCCCTAAAAATCCCTTCCCCAGGATAGAGGGATCTCTGAATAGGAGGATGTGGAATGAGTAGCACTTAACCCTAGCCCTGAGTATTTGCTTCAGCCCTTAAGTACATACTATTAAAATAATACCATTCATGTCATTTAAAATTTAATCAGTACTGATATTTAAAATCTGAAGCCGGATAACTGTCATAGACTATTTCATGCCATGCAGAATTACCTAAATTTTCATTTGCCATCGGGGAACATGCCTCAAATATTCCCCCAATTTCTCTTTGGCATCAGTTTCACAAATATAATAAAATCAAGTAGCAGTTTTTTCTGTCAAGAGAGTTTTATTTAATTCCTATTATTATGAAACCAAAACGACAGCTACTTGTCATTCTTTGATATATGCACATTTTAAAAACATCTGCATCTGTGTCCTCTTATACAATATAGCTAATTAAAATTTTGTTTCCTTACACACTAAAATGCAGCTTTTAATGCGCTGGTTACTAAAAATGGCTGAAGTGGTAAAAATCTAGATGAAACTGATTACAAACTTGCTCATAGCAATCAGTCTGTTGCAATTCTTTTTGTTCAGAGAAGGAAGAAATATTTTAATTTATTAAAATTTACTTCATAATAATCCATTGTTTAGCAATATTATTGCTGGGTATTGTTTTGACAGTTATTGAAAAAAGAAAGAAAACACCAAGAAAAATATAGCACAGGGAATTTGGGTGAGAAGATATGCAGTTTAGTTTTATTCTAAAATACAATAGCTACTCAGTAATATCTGTGTACCTTGGGTTTTACACATGCATATACATATATGGAAAATTATGATTAGTTGAATAAAATAATAGGTATTTTATGACAGAAATAGCAAGATAAACTAATATACCCATTTGTATTTAACTGACATTTAGTACATTATTTGAAAGAGAGAATGTAGACCAGACAGAGTCATACCATCTGGAAATAGATAATGGAGATTTAGCTCTCCCTGGGTTATACTGGTAAGAACAAAATTTATTAAAAGTAATGTTAAACAAAATTTATTAAAAGTAATGTGGATGTGGGGAAGTGCTTGTTGACAGGAGCCTGATATGGCTGTCTCCTGAGAGGATCTGCCAGTGCCTGACAAATACAGATGCAGATGTACACAGTCAACCATTGGACTGAGCACAGGGTCCACAATGGAGGACTTGGAGAAGGGACTGAAGGAGCTGAGGGGTTTTGCAGCCCCATGGAGGGAGCAACAGTGTCAACAGTCCAGAACCCCCAGAGCTCCCAGGAACTAGACCACCAACCAAAGACTACACACGAAGGGACGCATGGTGCTGGCCACATATGTGGCAGAGGATGGCCTTGTTGAATCTCAGTGGGAGAAGAGTTCTTTGGGCCTGAGGGTGTTCGATGCCCCAGTGTAGGGGAATGCCAGGGTGGGGAGGCAGGAGTGGGTGGGTGGGTGGGGAGCACCCTGAATGAGGCAGGGGGAGGGGAGATGGGATAGGGAGCTTCTGAAGGGGAAACCTGGAAAGGGGAAAACATTTGAAATATAAATAAAGAAAACATCCAGTAAAAAATAATGTTAACTGATAATGTAAATTATAAGTGCTTCTGCTGATATTTGTCTGCCTGGAAATGAAAGAAACTGGGTAAGTATTATGATTTGGATCCCTGGGTGACAACCATTGGTTTCTCTCCGCCTCTGCAGGGTACCTTGAAGATAAGGACTGTTAGAAAGCCAACTGACTGGACTACCATTATGCAGCTCACAGTTGCTGTAGAGGGACAACAGCACTCCTGGAACCGCAACTCAGTCATAACTCTCTCAAGTACCATTTGCACGGGATACTTTGCTATGGAAAACCCCAGGTACTCTTTGTGGTCTTTTCCACCCAGGCTGGAATGGGAATGGGTACTCCTGAAGAGGCAAAGGAACTGCTCTAACTAGACAAGCTGGACCAGCCTGAGGTCAGTGGAAAAAAGAAACTCTCCTTTGAGTGTAAAGTTTGCTGTGATTCGTCAAAAGTCCCCTTCTCTGGCTACACAGAGAAGCTATGTGGTTCATGGGTAAGCCAGTTGAGAGATACTCCGGGTGTTGCTGCCTTGGTGTCAACATTCAGCGCAGGGAAAAGCTTTCAATCTTCATGGTTTGCCTTCCTTGCAGTTGGTGAATGATCTCATTTGGTAGCATGAAGAAAGAAGTAGAGCAGATGACAGAGCTGTGGTAGTAGCAGTAGCAGTGATTGAGGGAAGGTTGGAGAGCCGAGCTACAGAAGCAGAAAAGCAGCTGGCTGCTTTGACAGCTGCAAAAGAGCTTTTAGATATGGGGGTGGTGTGGAAGAGAGTCCACAGGTTGACAGTGAGTAAAAGCGAAATTGTGGGAACCACATTGCCTTGACAGGTGCCAGAGTCAGAGTTGAGAAGTCAGCCTACCAGCTGCAAACACAAATATCAGGCTACACTGACATCTTCAAGAGAGGTGAATCTACCAGAGCAGCAGCTGGCGGTGACCCAAGCAGTAACAGAGAGAAAACGTTCTTTTATCTGCTTCATGTGTAGAGACAGCTGTGACAGTAGCTTTAGCAAGCTGCACTACAAGCTGCCGTTAAATGCTGAGGAATCTCAACATTAGAAGCACACATAAGATCTTTAACACTCAGAGGGTTAAAGGTCTTGGTTTCATCGCCCTGGGCAATAGATGCAACCTTCTTTTGCTCTTGCTTTTATCAGTTGCCAGATTCTATCAAATGCGAAGGAATGCAAAGGTTGCCAATGGTTAGCACTCAAAGAAGAGCATCTTCTTCTCTTCCCGGGGTTTCTATCCAAGTAGAGTAAATGTATATCAGAAAGTTAATTGATAACAATGAAACATTTTAATATTTTATACTTATTTACCATGTGTATATATGCACATGCATGCCATAGGACATACGGGGGTATTAAAGGGCAGTTTGCAAGTGTTCGCTGATTCCATAATGTGAGTTCTCAGGATGGATTGAACTCAGTCATCAGAATTGGAGCCATGTGCTCTTACCCACTGAGCCATCACAATGACTTCAATATATCTATTTTAGTTAGCAATTTTATTTTGTTAACACTTATTGCTTAATTACTGATTTATCTATCTCTTTAATCTGTAGATATATCATTTTGCTAACTTCAATGGCAGTCAAATGTAAGATATCCCCACTGATTTGTCCCCAGTGATTCCCTTTCTGGCACTGGTGTTATGTAATCTCCCCCCCCCCCGGATGATGTTTTATCAGTATGATACATTATCTTCCTCTCATTATGCTATATAAACTCTGTTCTTCATGGCAGTTTTGTTCCCTCTGTGTTATGGCTTTGAATAAGTTAATTATAATATTAAGCTCCTCTGAAGGTCAGTTGGTAAGGACCTGGTAGTTAGATGTGGCTGGCAAATGTCTAGGGCTCCCAGTCATACCTGGAAGTATATTCTTTTCAGGGAAGTCACTAGATAAAAGTCAATTCCTGACTAACATTTCAAATGCATCCTAGGAAAAAACTTTAGCTGAAGAGATAGTTGAGATAGACCTATGTGCTGAAATGATAATGTAAGTGTGTTCTGTTAAAACATACATTTTTGGTCACTTGTTCTATAGCAACAGAAAACTTATACACTATCAGGTCACCTTTCATTTTTTATCAACATAAAAATCCTTAAATTTTACCTTTATTTTGAAGACAATTTCATGTGAAACCCTTTTAAATAAAAGTGACAAGATTTTATTTGTAAATGTAAAGATTTCTTGTACTAAGTGGTTTCCAGAATCATCAAAATCTTTTCAGCCACCATTATTCTGACCAGTGTAACAGACCTTCACTGGCTTTGAGAAGGCATAATTCAAAGAACGTAAGAAATTATGTCCATCCTGTGTTCTGCATGACATTACACAGATGTTTACAACTTCATCTCCTTCAATAGAGTGGAAAATAATCACCTTCATTTGCATTGTTTAAAATATTGCAAATTTATCATGGGAAATCTAAGTTGATTATATTTAAGCTCAAATAATTTTAAATGTATGTAAGTTCTTTATATTATATGTCATATATATAAAGTCTTACTTTGCTTTTATTTTGGTTTTTTGAGACAGGGTTTCTCTGTATAGCCCTGGCTGTCCTGGAACTCACTCTGTAGACCAGACTGGCCTCGAACTCAAAAATCCACCTGCCTCTGCCTCCTTAGTGCTGGGATTAAAGGCGTGTGCCACCATGCCCGGCTTCTTACTTTGTTTTTTGATGTGATTTACATCATAACCAAAAGAAACTCTGAACTGAATGTGGTTATTTTAGCTTGTAGTGGATTATCCTTCGTGAGGGAAGCCAGGAAGGGAACTTGAGATAGGAAGCTAGAGAGAAGAGCTGAGGCAGTCATTATGGAAGGTCAGAGTTACTGGCTTGCTTCCTGTGTCTTGGTTAGCTTGCTTTTCTCTACAACACAGGACCAAAATGTCCAGAGGTGGTGGCACCACCACTCGCTCCTACATCATTATTAATCAAGAAGATGCCCACAGGCACTCTCAGTTGAGCTTTCTTGTTAGGTGACTCTCGTTTGTATCAAGTGGACAAAAGAGGACCAGAGTCTACTCAACTAGGATGAATGGGAGACCATAAATACTAGAATAAGTTTTTGTCAAATGACTTTGAGTTCATTTTGGTAGGACATAGAAAAGCATTTAATTAAAAAACCTTATATATCAAGTTTACTATAAGGGAACATTTGCTGATCAGATTATAAAAATATACTGACTATAAGGACCTAGGTGCACTAGATGTAATCAATCACACCATTACTCTAAAAATAGTTTTTAATATCTTTTATTAATTTATTGAATATTAACTATCTTTTTAAAGATTTATTTATTAATTATATGTAAGTACACTGTAGCTATCTTCAGACACCCCAGAAGAGGGCATCAGATCTCATTAGGGATAGTTGTGAGCCACCATGTGGTTACTGGGATTTGAACCCAGGACCTTTGAAAGAGCAGACAGTGCCCTTAACCCACTGAGCCATCTCTCTAGCCCATCTTTTATTAATATTCATCTTCCAAAAGTATGTTCATTTTAATCCTATAAAATATGACATAACCAGGTAAAAGATTTCAATGTGAATTATTACATAAAAGTATTCTGCACTCCCCAAATAATGGCATGTTAATGAACTAGAAAGCTAATGGAATTGCTGTGAAAATAATTAGAAGATCAAAGCAACAGAATGTTAGTGTTAATGCTTAAGTGCCTGCCAGTTATTCTATCTTTTAAACTTTTAAACTTTTTTTTTTTTTTAATTTAACATGAGTAATAGAAATTCCAAAGTCAAGTTTTATAAGGATGCGTAGAAGGACTGTGCTGTTAAACAAGCTCTGATCCAGAATTGTTCCTCTCTGAAAGAACCACTGGGACAAAAATGGAGAAGAGCCTGAGGAAAAGAAGGTCCAGTGACAGGACCAAATTGGGAGCCAGCTCAACGGGAGGCCCCAAAGCCTGACACTATTACTGATGCTATGGTGTGCTCACAAAAAGGGGCCTATCATGATGGCCCTCCAAAAAATCCCAACAAGCAGCTGAAAGAGTTAGATGCAGAACCAATGAATAGAAGCTGGTGACCCCTGTGGTTGAATTAGGGAAAAGCTGGAAGAAGGTGAGGAGGAGGGCGACCCTATGACCCTATAGGAAGACAAGCAGTCAACTAAGGTGGACACCTGAGATTGCTCAGACACTGAGTCACCAACCAGGCAGCATACACCAGTTAATATGAGGCCCCCAACACATACACAGCGGAGGACTGCTGGATCTGGACTCAGTGCAAGAAGAATCGTCTAAACCTCAAGAAACTTGAGGCCCCAGGGAGTGAGGAGGTCTGGTGGGGTAGGGGTGGGGATGGGGGCATCCTCTTGGAGACAGGGGCTGGGGGGGGGGTGGGGGAATAGGAGTTATGGGATGAGGAACAGTCAGAGGACTGACCAGGAGGAAAACAAAGACTGGATTGTAAAAAAAAAAAAAAAAGTAA
>NC_034594.1:72230285-72254154 GCF_900095145.1 Mus pahari | reverse complement strand
GGGAGGGAAGGGAAGGGAAGGGAAGGGAAGAAAAGAAAAGAAAAGAAAAGAAAAGAAAAGAAAAGAAAAGAAAAGAAAAGAAAAGTGTCAGGAAAAAGAAAGAACAAGGCAGGGAATGATGTGTGCAGAGCCTGCGGGGGGTGGGGGGAGCAGGTGGTGGAACAGGACTATCACCTGGCATCACCAACAAACAAAACAGTGGTTATTCCCTCAGTGTTGCTTAAAGGGTGTCTCTTAAGGACAAAGAAACAAGGAGAAGAGAAGACAATACATTCTGTCAAAATTCTGGTTTTCAAAGTCCATTATTGTATTACTTAAAATCTAGGCTACCTACAATCACAAGGAGAATAAATAACATCAAAGCATTCTGGGAACAAGGAGTTGTCATGGCTCTGTGCACAGAGCAGCACATGTCACTTTCCATTTTCCTGAGGCCTGTGCAGCTGAAGAGACACACACACAGGGAAATTCATGATTATGTTAGACTGAACAGTCCACATTTCCATGCATTTTCTAAGTCATTTACTTGAGGCCAAATTTCAGTGAAAGCTAATCTATCTTGTTTAGAGGGCTAAGATGATATGCCATTTTTACAATTGAGATAGTATTAGCAGAATAACACAATTCAGTGTTGATGAATACCATTTTCTTTGCTAATTAAAAGCTTGAGTATCATAGGTTTTATTGCCAAAAGGAAAACACAAACAAACAGCAGAACCATGTAGAAGGATAGAATGTATCAAGCCCTGAGGAAATATAATCAATTAAACTACTTATGTTTTTACTATATTCAGCCGAAAGCACAACAATATCAAGAATAATTATTTGTCAAGAACAAACAATGTATTTTTGAATCTAGTATGTTGTTTCAGGATATTTGATCGTATTGTTAACCCTGACACTGTGTTACTGGAAAAAAAAAAAAAAAAAAAGCTGCTTCTAGTTGTGGTATGGCTCAGCCTTCAAAATCTTTAATCTCTGTAGCTGGAATACAAACACCCCCTGAGCACCTACCTTTGATCTCAAACAACGAAGGTAAACTTAGTTTGTAGAAGGAAGCACCATATTTGAAAGTGATGAATCAGAAAAAGGATTTGATAGAATGGGTCAGAGATAGTACATAACCATCTCACAGTAGAAGAGACAGGAAAAAGAGGCTACTTAAGAGAGTACCACAGAAGGGGAGGGGTGGGGGCAGTAGTAGAGATGCACATTGCAAAGAGAGAATAAGCTAGACAGTTGAATGTAGAATGAGCCAGACGATGAGGAGCCAGGGATTAGAAGATAATGCTAAAGTTAGTTTGAGACCAAGCAGAACAATTCAGTCAGAAGTGAAAAAAGCCAGATTGAATCCATTCGTGTGGAGAGGAGTTTGAGCCAGAACAGCTGAGTTGATTGGTCAGCCAGAGTTAATAAAGAAAAAGGAAGGGTGAGCTGATTCAGCTGTGAGTACCAGAGGCTGAAAAATTCTAGGCTGAGGTAAGATTTTTATGGAAGCTAGAAACTTCCAGGACTGGGCTTAGGTTAGCAGACTGAGGCAACAAGCCTTGGAGACAACAGGCAAACTGAAAATAAAAAGTTACAGTCTGTGGACCCAAATCAGTGAGTATCCCAGAGTCTCTAACAGTGGGTTTTTAAACAGTATTTTCAAAACAAATGCAACTGCACCTAATTGGTTTAAAACACTAAATGTTATAGCACATACAGAAGGAAAAGCAGATTAAAATTATTTAAGAGAAACTTTGCCTTTGAACCCAAGGAGACTCATAGCAGGTATAGTCAATACCATAAATTATTACTTATTGTAGAATCTGAAAAATTGTTCTATTTCACTGACTTAACCCCAGTTCTTAGTATATATCATGCTGCAGTAATTCCTGGATATTCTCTTTCCATGAGAAAATCAAATATTTCAGGTTGTGATTTAATACTTTAATATCAACAAACATTTAGAATTTTTTACAAGTAGATGCAAGCCTTCTTCTTGCAGTGGATATGAATGAACATATGTACGTTTCTCAATGTGATTATTATATTACATAAAGTTGTAATGATTGTTATAATCAGCATTTTAAAACTTTATTATAGAAAATTTGACAGTTTTATTTTGTAATCAGAATGTTTGATGGGTGAAGGACATTGTGTGACACTATTTGTTTTCAAGTTATCTATTATCCCTATTATTGATAGGTGCTACTTGTATATAATGGATCAGAAATATCAGGTGGATTGGTAAGCAATTATGCAATAACAGAGAAGAATATGAAGTTCATGAAATCCTAAGAGATATGAGCCAATAAAAGTTTTATTTTTAAAGGAAGGCCGGCTGAGCAAGTCATGAGAAATGAGCTACTAAGCAGTAGTCCTCCACGGTTGTTGCCCCAGTTTCTGCCTCCAGGTTCTTGCTGTGATCGCTTGACCTGACTTCTCTGGATAATGGAGTAAAAACTGTTAAGTTTCAATACCCCCAACTACAGTACCTTTTGGTTGTGTTTTAGCACAGCAATAGGAACCACGGTTAAGACTGACATTCGTACCAGTTCATGAGGTATCTCTGTGACAGACCTGAGCATGAGTTTTGGGGAGAGTTGTAGTAGCATTTGAACTTTGCGCCTGAAAGCCATTGAGTGCTCAGAACTCAGCGGGCTCTAAGGAGGAAGTAGAGAAAATGAGAATCGAGACGTGAGAATGCAGACCACGGAGGCCTAGACTGCCTTGTTTCGAAGGAAAGCAAAGGCTCAGCCAGGACTCTCTGAGTGTTATTTTGTGGTAAGAATTTGAGTGGTGGTGTTTCTGCCTCTTTTGCATGCTCCTGGGATCTGTTTCCTCCTAATGGGTTACCCTGTCCAGCCTTGATATAAGGTGTTGATGCCTAGTATTATTACATTTTCTTAGGTTGTGATATTGTTGTGCCCTGAGTTCACGGGAAACTCAGACGAGCCCAAGAATTGTGAAGTCTGCTGCAAGTGTCTGAGTTTGGTGTTAGCAGATGGGATGGATCTCTAGGTGGGGCAGTAACTGGATGGTCTTTCCTTCAGTTTCTGCTCTACTCTTTGTGTCTGCATTTCCTTTTGACAGGAATAACTGAACCACACTCTTAAGAGAAAACTGACTCTCCCTCTCTCAGTAGCTATTCATTCTCAATAGCTCCTTCACTAGGGCTCAGACATTGTGTCCACTTCCCTCATACATGCTCAGATTTGGTCTGTATTGTGGGCCTTTTAAGGATCCCACCAGAGGTTTAGAAGTTTAATTAAGACTTCTATATAGTTTAAACATGTTTGCCTTTTGCTGGAACACTTCTCAGCTAGATACAAATGTAACCTTGGCTTCTCCTCCATCTTGTCTCCCCATGTCGTCTTCTTGCCTGCTTCATTACATCTCATTGGTCTCACTCCTGCCTGCTTTCAGGATCCAACTCCAACTCTGCTGTATTTGCTTGTCTCTCTTTCCCTCTTCCTGGAAGCCCTGCCCCCATACTTTCTGCCCCAGCTCTTGGCTGTCTTCTCTTCATTAAAAAAAAAAAAAATCCAGTTTGAACTAATGAGCAACAAGACAATGTCCAATCCATCTCTTAGTTGCCTTTAAGCACTGAGGGTTGCCTGAGCTTCATCTTTTGAGCTGGTAAGGGCAAGCATTTATAGATAGAAAACTGGTGATGGGCCATAGAAATGACAATGCCCAAATCCTCCCAGCACTTAGCTCTCTGCCAGTACAGGAATCAACAATCGAAAACACAGGAACACAACTTTCCACAATGTATGGGAAATCCACTTCAATAAGTCTGGCTGGAACATATGTACAGGTCTTTCTATGCCCTTAAAACTTCTGTGAGTTTATATGTGTAATTGCTGTGCTGTGTCCAGAGACAGTTTCTTTACCTTTAGCCTTTAGCATATATTCCTTCTGACCCTCTTCTGTAATTTTCCCAGAGCCTTAGAGAGAAAGGGGTGTGGATATGCATCTGTTTAGGGAGGAGCATTCCGCAGTTTGCTTGCTTGTTGCTTGCTTGCTTGTTGCTTTCTTTCTTTCTTTCTTTCTTTCTTTCTTTCTTTCTTTCTTTCTTTCTTTCTTTCTTGTCCTTTCTTTCTTTTCTTTCTTGTTCCTTCTTTCTTGTTCTTTCTTTCTTTCTTTCTTTCTTTCTTGCTCTTTCTTTCTTTCTTGTTCTTTCTTTCTTTCTTTCTTTCTTTCTTTCTTTCTTTCTTTCTTTCTTTCTTTCTTTCTATTAGATATTTTCTTTGTTTAATTTCAAATGTTATCCCCTTTCTTGTTTTCCCATTTGAAAACCCCCTATCAGGCCCGGCGTGGTGGCACACACCTTTAATCCCAGCACTTGGGAGGCAGAAGCAGGTGGATTTCTGAGTTTGAGGCCAGCCTGGTCTACAGAGTGAGTTCCAGGACAGCCAGGACTACACAGAGAAACCCTGTCTCAAAAAAAAAAAAAAAAAAAAAAAAAAAAAAAAAAAAAAGGAAACCGCCTATTCCTTCCCCCTTCCTGACCCTGGCATTCCCCTACACTGGGGCATCGAGCCTTCACAGGATTAAAGGCTTCTCCTTCCATTGATGACCCACAAGGCCATCCTCTGCTACATATGCAGCTGGAGCCATGTGTATTCTTCAGTTGGTGGTTTAGTCCCTGGGAGCTCTGGGGGTACCAGTTGGTTGATATTGTTGTTCCTCTTATGGGGCTACAAACCCCTTCAGCTCCTTGGGTCCTTTCTCTAGTTCCTCCATTGGGAACTATGTGCTGTGCCTTGGCAAGCTGTAGACCTCTAAGTTAACTACCATCAGTGCAAAGACACATTAATCTATTTATGTAAAGAAAAGTCTTTAGGAGTAAGCTTAATATTATATCAATTTAGCAGAACAACAATAGTAGATTTTTTTCCCTGCTAGGTCCTGTCTAGCCCTAAGTTGTTGGCCTGATAATGGTGCCAAGTAGAGGTTTCATCTTATGGAGTAGAGTTTAACTTCATGCAGAAAATAGTCGATTATTCCCATGATGCTTACACCACTATTACCCTGGTGAGTATGTCTTGCCCAGCTAATCATTACTGTAGTTTGTAAGGTTTCCAGCCAGACATGATCGATGATAAATTTCTGCCTCTAGTGTGCTGCATGGAATCAGGTAGAACAATAAAAGCTGGATGGTAGGGATGAAGCTTCCAGGGCAAAATTAGGCTGATTTCTCCATGTTTTATGACTTGCACATGTAATATGCTTAGCAATAGGGTCTTACTACCAAGTATTGGAAGGTAGTCAAGAGAATTGACAGTATCCTATAATGTTTGAGTGTCTATGGGATCTCACTAGTGAAAAACTCCAAAATAAGGAATTAATTCCTGGCTTTCTATTTGTTAACCTATGGTGTCTAGTTGAGACCTTGTCACCCTCTTCTATGGTGATTCCATTGTAAATATAATTATATTAGGAAGTCCCTGGGACAGTAGGTTTTTATATGATGTTCTCAAGGTCTTCTGTGCTATGAATCCTCCATATTCATCCTCTACCCTGACTCTCCTCTCTTATGCTAATTTAACCCTTTCTACTGTATTATTGTCTTGTACCCTTTTTACTACTGCTTTCTGTCTCTCAACCTTTGAAAGTCTCCTAGATGGCCCTTAGTAGTCCCTTGACCTTTCTGAATATTCTAACTGAAACACACATAGATGGAGATTCAAAGCTAGCATCCACTAAGAAAAGGGAACCATGTAACATTTGTCCTTTTATGTTTGAGTTACTTCACTCAAAATGATTGTTTCAAGCTCCATCCATTCACCTGAAAATTTATAATTTCCTTTTTTTTCAAAATCTTAATAATAATGTGTCATGTGAAGATGCCATATTTTTACTCAGCTTCATTTTTTAAAAATCATAGCCTGTAACAGAAGTTATAAAAATACTTTTTAACTCACAAAACATGACAGAATAGGTATTAAATACACATCCACATACTATATCAAGGGTTAAACAAAATTTAGAGCAGGCAGTATATCTACTAATTAGGTCTAATATGTTTCTTGGAATTAAAGTCTAATTCTGTTAATTGGTACACCTCTGTGGGACTAGAAATACAAACTTGTAATTAGGTGATAGGTGTATTCATCAAAGCTTTATCTACACAGACTGTTTAGGGAAAGTTACTTGTTCTTACACCAGTTTCTGAATACATATATTAGGTTCTGTAGACAAATATGAACAAGTAATGGTACATGGAATAAATTAGGTCCCTAGCATCTCATAATTATGTGTGGCATAATAGAAACTTTTTAATTTTAAGAAAATTATTTCTATATGTATAAACTTTACTTTCAACTGTAGCAAATAAACTCTACTAAACTGCTAAAATAACTCTGCTAGTTACACAGGTTTGAAATAAGTTGTAATCATTTGGCATCAGAAGTTTCTACCCTAATGGGTATGACCCTGTGGGTATGTCAACAGAAGTGGGAACACTATCAGGAATTCAATAGTCGTAATCATTTAATAAGTCACCATAAAGTGTTTATGTAAATATTCTAAGCAGTTAAAATTATACTGTTTTTCCATTTCCCTACATATATTCTTGATCATATAAATCAGGACTTCAACAGATAGTTTGTGTATTTATTTCTGTCACATACATGGAAAATAACCCAAGAAGCTTTCAACATTCTTAATCAGAATATTGTACTAAAAAAAAAGACTATGGACAGAAACTTCTCTATTTAATGTACAATTTTTATAAAGAAACAGTGATTTCCTATCTAATATAAATATGATATTAAATATTTTATCATAATAAGCTATATTAAACACTTTTTTAAAAAGGACTTCTGAGTTGGGAAGATGCTGTAGGATGTAATGAGGTGGTCTCCAAGCCTGAAGACCTCGGTTTGATGTCTCAGACTCATATTGCAGGAGAGACTTGATTCCTAATGTTACCCTCTCACCTCTAATGCATCACAGAATATGTATGTCCAAATATGCAAATGTATACCCATGTATACATTGATAGATAAATAAGTAAATAAATAAATAAAATCTGATTTAAAACAACTTTGAACATCAATATGAACTAACCAGTACTCCCAGAGCTCCTTGGGACTAAACCATCAATCAAAGAAAACACATGGTGGGCCTTGTGGCTCTAGCTGCATATGTAGCAGAGGATGGCCTAGTCGGTCATCAATGGGAGGAGAGGCCCTTGGTCCTGTGAAGGTTTTATGCCCCAGTATAGGGGAATGCCAGGGCCAGGAATAGGAGTGGGTGGGTTGGGGATGGGGGAAGGGGGGAGGGGATAGGGGATTTTCAGAGGGGAAACTAGGAAAGGGAATAACTTTTGAAATGTAAATTAAAAAATATCTAATAAAAAATAGAAAAAAACTTTGAAGTAATTCTAGCTATTGTGGTCTGTCTCCACAATAAAATGTTGTTTGCATATTCTGTTTTCTGGTTAAAAAGTTATATATAGCTTAATGCCCTTCCCTCCATTCCTGTGTGTGTGTGTGTGTTTGTGAATGTGTGTTGACTCAAACTACATTTTATACAAATTACATTAAATTTTATACAAATTAATTATATGTATTATAAGGAAATTGACTTAAATTAGAACATGGAAGGAAATTAAATGTGAAAATGTAAATTAGGTTCCTTGTCAAATGTACTAAGAGGTGGTAACATCATTTTAAAGGGAGGAATCTCAAATGGTTCACCTTTAAAACTATGAGTATCAAAAGGAAATTTGCCCTTTGGAACAAAGAAATTGGGAAACTTGGGGCTAACGTTGCTTTTTCCTCCTCTTCAAGCAATACCTGAACATCTCAGACTATGGCAGTTCCTGAGACCCGTCCCAACTAAGCTATTCATATCAACAAACTTTATATGCCTCAGTACAGGGGAACGCCAAGGCCAAGAAGGGGGAGTGGGTGGGTAGGGGAGCAGGGTGGAGGGAGGGTATAGGGAACTTTCAGGATNGCATTTGAAGTGTAAATAAAGAAAATATCTAATAAAAATCAATCAATCAATCAATCAATCAATCAATAAATAAATAAATAAATAAGGAAAGAAAGAAAGAACTTTAAAAAAAAAAATCAAGAAAGATGAGCTCAAGAAGTCCCGGTAAGCCATCTTCTCCCATATTGGCCAGATCCTGGATATCCTGGTGTCTCAGAGCCTGAAGATGAGGGGCCAGGCCTTTGTCATCTTCAAGGAGGTCAGCAGAGCCACCAATGCCCTGCGCTCCATGCAGGGCTTCCCTTTCTATGATAAGTCCATGTGTATCTAGTACGCAAAGACTGATTTGGACATCATTGCCAAGATGAAGGGCACTTTTGTGGAGAGAGATCACAAACGAGAGAAGAGGAAGTCCAAGAGTCAGGAGACACCTGCTGCCTGAAAGGCTGTTCAGGGTGGGGCAACTGCCCCAGTGGTGGGTGCCTGTACCGGGCATGCCACGGATAACTCAGGCACCCCGCATCATGCACCACACGCCAGGAGAGCCTCCCTACGAGCCACCACCTGGCATGATCCCACCACCAGGCCTCGTTCCTGGCCAGGTCCCCCCTGAGGCCATGCCTCCAGAGCAGCTCATGCCTGGGCAGATGCTGCCTGCCTAGCCTCTCTCCGAAAATCCACCCAATCACATCCAGTTCCTCACCAACCTGCCTGAGGAGACCCATGAGCTCATGTTCTCCATGCTTTTCAACCAGTAACCCTAGCTTCAAGGAGGCGCATCTGGTCTCTGGGCACCAGGACATCGCCTTCCTGGAGTATGACAATGACGTGCAGGCTGGGGCAGCATGAGATGCCCTGCAAGGCTTTAAGACCATACAAAACAATGCTATGAAGATCTCTTTTGCCAAGAAGTAGCGCCTTCCTCTATGGAATACCCCAGTCCCCATTCTGGGGCTGCCCCTACCCCCATCCCTTTGCTCAGTCCCTGAAGGTAAGTCCCCCTTGGGGGCCTTCTCAGGTGAGTGTGTGGTTGCCACACAGCATTTTACTCAGAGTCTATCCCCAGATATTGCACCTGGAGCTGTTAGGTTGTGATTAAAGTGAGTTTTGGTTTTTCACCAAAAAAAGGGGGGGGGGAATTAAATATGAATGTATTGTATTTATACTACATAGACAAGAAACTGCTTTAGGCCCAGTCATCTGTTCACAGCTGCTGTCTTGGTAGCAAATAACTATTTACAATTTGAAGATTGCTCCTGCTTTATGTTGGAAATTTGGACTAATAATAATGCTTTGCTTAGTGCTCTGTGGTTCATAAAAAACAATGTTTGGCAACATACAGGTAAAATAGATAGATGAACTTGGACTGCGGTTAGGGTTGAAAGGTCACCTTTGGAAAAGACAGTCAGTTCCAATTAAGATTCAAAGCGCTGTGCACTTCAATGAACTGTGTGGAAGGACACAGTGTCTTATTAAAAGATTAGTTTATATTATGGGCTGACAAGAATGGCTTGTAAAGTATGATTCATTCAATGTAACAGCACATTAAAGATAATTTCTTTTCTGTCCGGTCTGCAATAATGAAAATAACCAAGAAACTATGTGCAGGACCTAACAGGGCCATAAACATAGACAAGTGGGTCACGTATGGCACCCTGTCTTTCTCATGCATAGCAAATGTGGTTGCTTCTCTTCCCTGGGAACAGCAGAGGCCTTTTTATATCAACACTGTGTTTTTATTTCTAGGATGAGCAATATATTAAAACAAACAAACAAGAAATCACAGTAATTGGAAAAACTACTAAGTAATCTGCATTTTACCTGTTGTTCTGTTTAGGATAGGAATAATATCATTGTGTCAAGGTACTGACTCATAGCCAAATAGTTTTAAAATAGTGAGAGGCTTAGAAAGGTATTACAACCATCTAAGAATAATGTGAATAGTCTATGATTCTTGCTGTAAGTTAAAATGTGATATAGGCAGATATATAATAGTATTTACTCTAATTTATAATTATAATTCATAATTATGCCTTAGTTAAAATTTCTGTTGCTGTAAAGAGACACTATGATAGTGCTCAGCCTGCAAAACTGAGTAAGTCAATCCCCTTGGTAAATTTCTACTCAAGTCTATTTTTTTCTTTATATTCTCTCTCTCTCTCTCTCTCTCTCTCTCTCTCTCTCTCTCTCTCTCTCTCTCACACACACACACACACACACACACACACACACGCACACATACCCCCTTCCCATTTGTTATTTCTCTAAAAAACTCAAACTAGTTCATTTCATCTCACTAATATATCTGTTTCTTGAATACACTATTTCTATTATACACTATTCATGATCATTTTAATGATTATTTTTATATAGTCTTCCTTTATAATCCTGATTTTATAAAAGTATTGTTCTCAACAATTTCCTGTTTGTACACAGCTATTAATAATAAGGAGTGATACTTCTCATGGTAATAAAACAACCTATCATGTCAAATGCACATTAGAAAAAAATTAATCAGCAGCATCAAAAAGAATTAGGAAAACAATTCTGTCCTGAGTTCTTTATAAGGGAGCAATATTGTTTGTGTGTTTATGTTCATAAGCAAGGCTGACCTATCTTCATGAATTGTGCAGAGAGTGCACTCTGTTATAAATCGTAGCTTGTGTCTTGCTGGGGAATGTGCTTCTTGTCGGAAGACCTGAAGAATTTAAGGTCATCCTGGCTACTTAATGGAACCTTGTCTGTAAAGCCAAAACCAACCAACCACCCAAACAAACATAAAAAACTGTATATATAATGCGTGGGTTGAGTATTTGCCTAGCTAGCACAAGGCTCTGACATCACTCCCTTGTGTCATAAATATAGTATATTGTTATTATTATGAATAGTCTCCTGTGAATAATAAAAAAAGTTGTCTGTGAAGGCCAATTGACTGAATAGAACTTAACTAATGTAGAAATGTTTGAATGGTGCAGGTCTTCAAAGTCTAATTGAAGTTTATCTTGGGCTAACTTTAGTTCCCTAAAAGCTATTCCTTACATACTTCTATATCATACTTAGCATAATATGACAGATAATAATCCATTACAGTGTCTTAACAGAGCCCTGGGTTCTGGAACATGAACATTGGAACATGGAAATTGGAATAACTTAAATCTGTAATTCCAGTCTATTGTCAGTCATGTTTGGCTCTATAATAAACTATCTCATATCCCTATTGATGTGGGAAGGGTATGTTTAGGTCAACGCAACCTACTTAGCAGTAGCAAACTACATTGATCTTGCTATTGTGACTCAGTGTGGTATTTTGAAAAAAAAAAAAAAAAGCCCAATATTGGTTCAAAACTTTGAATGCTTGGTCCCCAGTTAGTGGAACTATTTAGGAAAGGTTAGGAAAGTGGTCATTGTTGAAGTAGGTATGGCTTTGGTAGGAAAGATGTGTCACTTGGGGGTGCTCTGAAGTTTCTAAAGCCCAAGCTGGACAGTCTATCCTCCCTCTCTCTTTCTCTCTGTAATTTACATGTCAAATGTGATCTCTTGGCTACTGATGCAGCACCAGGCCTGCCTGCATCCAAGTTCCTGGCATAATGATCATGGGCTGACCTGAAACTGTAATCAAGGACCCTGGTTAGATGCTTCCTCTTCCCAGTTGTCTTGGTCATACACTAGAACAGTAACTAAGACACATAGCAAGTGGATTATCATTTCCTCACCACCCTTCCCATTCTCCATATCCTCTCCTAACCAATGCTCCATCCTCAGCTTTTGTAGATGTGCAACACAAGAATTACACTGTATCACACTTGCCTCCCTGTGCCAGTCTTTCTTCACTTAACACAAGGGTCTTCCCTTCCACCTATTTTGTTACAGGTTAGAGGCTTCCCTTTCCTTTCCTTTTGTGTTTTGTTCTGGTTTTGTTTTGACTGGGTTTTATATTATATAACCTAGTATCGCCTGGAACTCCCTATAAAGCTCAGGTTGGTCTCAAACACATAACCTATTGCCTTTTCTTCTCATGAAAAGAGATTGCAGCTATTAATTACCACTATTGGCTTGATGCCATTCGTTATATGAACAAGTAGTATTTCATGCTATCCAGGTGGCACTTTTTAATCCATTCACAGGATTATATACACTCTTGTTGCATCTAATTCTTGGTTAGTTTTAACATTTGAGAAAACTACTAGTGAGGACAGATTTCCTTATCTTTGATAATTGATTTCATATTTTATGGATTAAACAAATAAATTAATATGATTAAATAAAACTATATTTTTATTGTTTGTAATTTTTCTTTTGTGTTTGAAACAGAGTCTCACCCTGTAGCTTGTGTTAGCCTGAATTCATTGCTATCCCCTGCTTCAGTCCTCTGAGTTTTGTGGTTATAGGCATGAACCACTAGGCCCAACTTAAAGTGGTTTTCATGATAGGGGTACTGACTCACATCTAACCTAGAGATTGTGAATGCCACTTTTTCATAAATTATTAGTCCGAAATTATTATTTATTGATTAGCTGGTAAAAACCATTCAATATGGAATGAAGTCACATTGTGTGGTTTGTTTCACTTTAGGTTTTCTGGCAGGAAGACATCTTCTTTGCAGAGGGATTTAGGAATCATCAAAAGAATTTTTCTCTACTCTGATTCAGTACAACATATAGCCCCTCCGTATTTTCCTTATCTCTACTCCAAAGTTGATAGTACTGCCTGAGCCTATTGTTCAAAACTCTTCCACAGTCATTTCACTTCTGCATTTCTGTTGATTCTCTTTACCTAAATACATTGTTGTGATTAGCTCTTTCAGTTTTGACATTCTTCATTAACCACATCATCTGACACTCCCTAGTCTTTTAGCTCAGTTGAAGTTCTGTCAAGTGGGAAAATTCTTCAGACTAGTTAAAATATATAAAATGTCCAACAGTTGTATGTATATAAATATGCTTGCATCAGCACACAGCTCCCATGTTTCAAGGGTTTAAGCAGAGATGAACTGAGCTCTTTGTAGAAATGTAATCTAGGTTTTCTATAGTACTTGACTGTGATCTGAAAGACAAAATGGCAGCACACTCATTCCTTAGATCCAGATTGTTATCACACACTGGGAGTGTGTGACAGACAGTCACAGATTTGTATTTGGTAACAAATAAAAATTTTATTATAGTTTTAATTTTAATTTTTTTTAGATAGAAGTTGTTTGTTTCCTAAGGGTCATGTTAGTGAATACCACTATTCCCAGGAACATGGCCATAGGTCCAGTAAAGGAGCTCTTACAACATGCAAATCTGGTGCTTCAAAGCAAATATTGATATTATCACTAAAGACAGCAGGAACTGGTACAGATAGTTAAATCACAATGTTGGTGAAGTGTTTTCTTTTCTATTCAGCCCATGACCTATACATTAAGTATTTCCCATGAGTTATGTCATTTTATCTTGGGGTATCTTAAAATTATTCAGAGTGTGAGCTGTGCCTTCTTCATTACCTGTTTTATATTTGATGAGATTCAAATCTACACAGACATAAAAGACAACCAGTGAAGGATGCATATCTCTCTTCTATGTTTACCAAGATTCCTTGATATTTATACAAGTGTAATGTATTAGAAATATATGCACTCTATTTTGTAAATTCTTAATTTTTATCACAAATGTAAATAATAGTGTGGGTATATATGCCTGGGTATATATATGTATAGTGTATGTGCATATGACAAAACATAGATATGGAGTTTAGAGGATAACTGTGTAGGTAGTCTGCCTTTTGTTGCCTTATGGGTTCTGGGGATGCTGCTTAGACCATTAAGTGTGAAGTCAAGTGCCACAATGTATTACGCTACCACACCAGCCTATCACATAGCGAACTCTTAAAAGTAAATGTGAAAAGTCTTAAGAGCCCATAAATGTGGACGATTAGATAGAAATCCACACACTCATGTGCTTCATAACAAATCTACTTTTTTCTTCATTTCAATCTACATTCTCATAGGATTTTAAATTCTGAAAGTTTGTATTTAAAGTTTGATCAAGCAAGATAAACTCACAAAACAGAACATACCCAACAAGTTTAATTAGAGTAAATTATTGAAAAGTCTGTTTCTCAATTTAAGAGCTAGAAAAATCTTAACTTGAAAAAAATGTTTTCATTGTATCTCTGGGAATTTCATAAAGTATATTTTGACTGTTTTCATTCTCCTTTGCCAACTCCTTCCCCACCTCCCTCTCCCTCTCCCTCTCCCTCTCCCTCTCCCTCTCCCTCTCCCTCTCCCTCTCCCTCTCCCTCTCCCTCTCCCTCTCCCTCTCCCTCTCCCTCTCCCTCTCCCTTTCCCTCTCCCTCTCCCTCACCCTCTCCCCCACCCCACCCTCTCAAAATGACAAAGATGTAAGACATAGAATGTAGTGTGTTGGCCACCTACACCTGAGCATTGAACTTGTCCTGTAGTGTGATTAGTATTCCCAGTCTCCGTTCATTTAAAGACCAGTGACTTTCCCTTTCCCAGACTGTAGCATTTGCTAGTACTTAATTGGCTAGAGGGAGGACATCATGTGTACCATCTCTGTTCCATGCTGAGGTTTTTGTCTGTCTCTTGTATGGTGTTACAATCTCTGTAAATTCGTAAGTGCATCTGTCCCCTTGTGTCTTGGAAACACTGTTTCCTAGAACTCATTTACCACCTCTGGCTCTTACAACATTTCTGTCTCTCTTGCCTATAGATCCATAAGTCTCATGAGGAGGGGTGTTATATAAACATCCCATTCAGGGCAGAACATTCCAAAGTCTCTTGTTTTCTGTATACTGATCAATTATGGAGCTTTATGTTAATTAATCTCCATTGTAAGAATTGGTGTTCTGTTTTGTTTTGGTTTGGTTTGGTTTGGTTTTTGTTTTTTTCTGACAAGAGTTGAGTAAAGCCCTGATCTATGGATGTAGAATATGTTTTTAGGAGCACATTGTACTGTCATGTTAATTTACCAGAATAATACTAGTAGATTTTATCTTTTGGTTCATGACCAAACTTATCTTGGGCTCCTTGCATCTTTGACAGTATTACTAATGGATTTCATCTTGTGGAGCAGGACATAAAGGAAAATGTGACTAGTTACTCCCGTACTATTCATGCTACTGTTGCTACGACTGCACCAGTGGGCATACACTGCAGGCAGGTTGCTATTGTAACTTGCAGGATTCAGAGCAGGATAATATTGATTACCTTTCATTGCCGGTGAGTGTATAGTGCCTTTCAGCACCATGAATCCTACATACTAGCTTTAAAATTTTGATTTAGTAAGAGACATAAAATATTCATAAGCAGGAAGAGAGAAACTAGTGGATAACTCTCCCAAAAGTGAAATAAATGAAACAACGCGATAAAATTCCAGAGAACGAGAGATTCGTATTTCTAAGATACACTGCAAGGAGTTTGGATTACTGGCTTCCTTCATTGTTGCATGCTTATACCTTGAATCTACCTTTTAAGTATTTTTATTTTCCTTATGATTTGTAGATGTCTGGCAATTTTAGTAATGTATCGAAGTTATCCACTAACAATGCAAATATCCAAAATAATCGAAATTACATTCCCTTTTTATACAATAAATTTATGATTCTTGAAACACCCTTTTCAAATGCATCTTATTTTATGTAATTTCCCCTCACTTATTTCCTTATTCTGACACTCTAGCAACCCCCCCCCCAACAATTTGTCCAGTTTCTACACCATATGTTCTTTCTAACTTCTGTCATTTATTTCTCTGGAGTAGGAAGTTTGAAGACATTCTTCTATTTTAAATTTTCTGTTGCTTTTCCAAAATAATAAAATTAAAACTTTTAGCATTGGCATTTATAGGCTTTGAAAAGCCACACAGTTATTTTTCAGTCTTTCTTGAAAAATCTCCATACTTCAGATTTACGTAAAAAGATTAATAGAATGATTGTAAAAATGGGCAACATTAAGCCTTCTATTCATGTTCCATTTATTCCTGTAACAACAAATAGCTATTGATGATTTTACTTCCTGGCTAAGCCCCGTGTGGTGAGTGTCATTTATTGACAAGCACTCTTGAAAGTTGGATTGGAAGCTAAGATAAAGAAAGTCCTAGGAATGAGATCATGGGCACTTAACTTTTATTCTCCTACTTTCCTTGCTATTGTGACTTGAATAAATATTGCTTACTTTAAAAGCTATTTATGATATCGTTAGCCAGACCCAAAAATGCTTTGGCTCTGTCACTCACATATTTTGTTTTATTTGCTATTAAAAAAGCCAATAATGGTATTCTTATCTTGTAGGGATATATGTATATAATACCAGTTCTTAAACTGTATTAACTGCAGCTATAGTAATGTGAAAATTTTTTAAAAAAATAAAAACCCTAGATTTCACTTTAGAAAATATTTAAAAAGGCTTTATGAATAAGCATACTATAAAGTAGATTAGATTCAATATCCTTTTGCCATTCATATTTGGTATCTATGCACATGTGGTACACAGATATACAGATAAGACAAGTCCATAAGAAATCACTACATCATTTATCAACTTTACCTTTATTTTCAGTTAAAAGTTTAATTTCTAATATTACAACTTGATTTAACAGAAAAAAAAAAAAAAACTAGGTCAGTAATTCTTAGCTCTCTGAAGTGGGTGGCCAGTGTGAGGAAAAGCTTCGGTTCCGCCATTTCACATAATTGCATGGCTTCCTAGAATTTCAGATTGGATTGCATCCTGCGTAGGGTAACCAGACACTCCAGGATTCACAGAACAGCTAGTTGTCCTCAAAAGTGTCATTTAAACCTAAAACAGAAGGCCACCCTATGAAATTCCCCAAACCACTATGGATGAAGGAAAATAGATGTCCCATTCTGAATAAAGAAATCAGAAATCTAAACAGATCTTTGGCATGAGAATTTCTAATATAGAATACTTAGTCAGGATCTCAAAGGATAATAATTAAAATAGTTAAGATTGAGTAATGTAAAATAAGAGGATAAAATACTGGCAATGTAGATTCTTCAAGAAGGCTGTATCCTGTGAGGATGAATTTGGGCTCCTGGGAATAAACCTGAAAGGCCTAGGCATAGACCAGCAAGGACTGGGCATAGACCAGCAAGGCCCAGTGCCTCTGAGTGCGTGGAAATGACTGCTTTGACACCTGCTGAGAAAATAAAAATAGAAAACCTACCTTGAATTGCTAGACATACTTGAAGCGTTTCTTCCATATGTTTTAAAGATGGCCAAGGCAAAGTGGAGAGAAACAGGTGTAGGCAGCAACCCCCAGTGATGCATAGCCTGTGGCTCTGCAGTCTCCCCCTATCTCTGTCTCACTGCAGAGCCTACTTGGCAGTGGAGACATGCCAAGCCGAAGTGTGGCCTTTATAAGAGCAGCCAAAGCAACACCGGCCTTTGTTGCTTATAATTTGGCATACTAAGAAATGCTTAATTGGGAGCAAGTGGATTGCTACTTATTGAATTTTAATATCTAGCCTATTTAACTAAGGTTAACAGATTGATGGAGCTATTTATAGTATTTTTGCTATATAATTTGTCATAAAGAATATTTTTAAATCATGAAAAATTGCTTTAGATATTGTAATTAAGGTGAGATTTTTCTTTTACTAATTTACTTTATCATATGTGTGTATTGTATTTATTAATCATACATAATATGTAAACATATGTAATATTACATATAGTATATATGTGATATATAATCTACATCATATATATATATATATATGTATATATGTATATATGTAAGTATGTATTCTTAAACACAATAGCTATAGCCACATAAATGTTTTGTAAAACAAAGCTTTGCTTTGCTGTTTCTGTTTCACATATGTGAAATGCATATATGTGCATTCATAGATGTACTTTGGGGTGATACATTCATGTAACTGATTGAATTTTCACTATACTCGCAAGCTGGCTGTATTTTTTACTTCCTGTGTCCTTCAGGCCTCATCAGAGCACAAACGTCATGTGACTTCAAGGGGTTTTCTATGCTTGGATCTGCTTCATGGGGTATGGAAGAGGAAAAGAAATGATGCGACAGCAACGGTGCATGGCAAGGTAAAAATCATAGCATCGCAACAGCTCATGAGTTCTGCAGCCAAATTACTCCACCTAGATTGACTCCTCCCGTGGATTCCTGAGGACAAGATAGCCCACATTTAAGGCAACAAATACAAATGAATCAGTTTCCTGAATCCAGGAAAAGGTTTTCAATTTTTTCTTTTAAATAAAATGTAATGTTATAATTTTTGCCCCTTGATGCAAATGTAAACTTTACAAGAGAAAGAGTCCCATTCACATGTACTGTCTCATAAATCATCACAGTAATCTTAAGTGTGCATATCAATGTTCATAATTATATAAATGGACTTTGAAAAAGGTAAAGAATTTCTACATGTCAATTAGGTTAATTTCACATTATTTAAACAAATTTTAAATCAAAGAAGTAATTGTTGACTGAAATGATGTGTCATTTAAGAATTAGTTATTAGATGCTAGTTATTAATGTCATTGTATTTATTTTATTTCTAATAGAAAGAATAATTAATTTTTTCATAATGGAAAGAATGGCTTTTGTCATGTGTTAAAAAAAGGCCATTTATTTCCTTCATAAATTGTTTACAGTCTTCGTTTTCATGGCTGTCCCTGCTGTCACTTAATGAAAAAAATAGGTCATCGCATGTTTTAAATGAAAATTCTACTCAGAGTTTTTGTTCTCTTTGATAATTACCTAGTACTTTTTCTTGTGCATGTCAGGCTCCTGTATAAACTTGAATCCATTAAAACTTTAATGGAAATCAGGCTCATTAGTGTTGTTTTGATTACTCATTTATGATATTCTTTAGCCAGCACTTCATAAAACATTTTTTTTTCCTGATGAAAAGTAACTTGGCCTTGCTTGAAGACAAAATGTGTTTTATCTCTCAATGTCAAAATTCTGTCTCTATTTTTAGTATCTATTCTCAGGTTTCCAGTTACACGTGGTTTAGGGAAAACAGTTAATATATTCAAAAGTCATTGTAGCACATTAAATTAATTGCTATTAGCCCATCGAGATGCATTTGCTGTATGTTTTCCCTATGCATGCAACCAAAAATGCTGCCTTTCTGACACTCAGTATTTAAAGTTAAAAACACAAGTTCATTATTTCCATATAGTAAAATTTATCTACTTTGTCAAGTACCAACTGTTCTTCATTATATATTGCCACCTATCTCCGTTAGATAATATGTTGTATAAAACTATTATCTGAAGATATTAAAAGTACATGACAAGGGGTTGTTGTGCTGGATCTAAGGTAAAGCATTTCCCACCCAAGTGTATGATGAGTCAGATTTCTGGGAACTATATAAAATAGCCAAGTGTGCAAGAATGTGGTCCTAGCACTAAGGAGGCAGAGACAAGATGCTCTTTTGAACTCATCGGCCAGCTAGGCTGATTTCATCTATGATTTCCAGATTCTCTTGAGAAATTCATCTCTAAAAAAATCAAATGTTACAAACTTCAGCTGTTGAGCATAAAGAAATTAACCTGGACTAGGCTTTAAGCATCCGCCTTGCTGACTAACTGTTACAGAGTTAGAAGGTGATATATCAGGAAGCAAAAGCATCATGGGCCTTACCCATATGTAGACCCTTCATGATGCAAAACAGATCCCTTAGGGAACATGTACACACTGGGACAATAGTGGCATGCTTGCTTGGATGGTAACCTCTGAATTTATGAGGGTTTTTAAGTCCTAAACCACCAGAGAGAACTCATTCCTGATACCACACACTTGGTCAAAATATCATGGATGGAGCAGCCATAGATCCTAGAGAATCTCTGTTGGAACATACTACTGTTATTTTGCTAAATATAATAAGTTAAATTGTAATGTAGCTACATCTATAACTATCAAGTGGTGGTGTTCTTTCTTTGTCAAAAAGCTGACTTTGTGCAGTGGTACAGGGTAAAGGTAAAGTTTCATAATTTGTAAAGGTGATTTGTGATTTTGACTTGTGATTTCTCAGCCCTAAACAAGATGCCCGTGTCACCCCTTCCAAGTGCCAGGGAACATTGAAAATGGGGAATCAAAAAGAATGAGAGACCCTGAAGACATGGAAGAGTACGTTCAGATTCTGCCCTCTGTATGTGACCTGTCCATACGCTCATGAGCATACATGAGAAGTGGGTACCCATATAAACACCACACAGGCTTGGGACTGTCACCTTCTCTCAAGGGTACAGAGAGACTTATGAGGTCTCAAACTTCCTTGAGGGGCCAGAAACTGTTAATAGTCACTGGAGTTGTATTTCTTATGTGTGTGGTCATGGGTGAGTTGTTGTCTGTTGGATCAATAACTTCCATACCCAGGCAAATAATTCCAATTAAATGCTACCAGTCTCAAAAAGAAAGGAGGAGGAAATTTGAAAAACAGTACAGGTTGTGACTGAAGAAGACACTCAGGGCTGACCTCTTACCTCCACACACCTGAACATACAAGTGTATGTTCATATGCATACACATGTGTCCAGACATTCATGTACACATATATGCACAATGAACAGAAATAAAATCATAAGTAAAGTTACTGAGTAATTTGTGACAGTAGATTCTATAAATATGAGAAATTATGACATATTCCATTATTTAGCGCTCAATGACATCTAGAGGTGCAACATGAACCTCTGCTTAGTTAAGATCCAAAAATCAGACATTGCCAACTCAATCATGAGTCACGTGCTGGATGTAGTTCAGTCTCTTCTGTCCATTTTTGAGTTATAGCATTTAATTATTGTAGCATGGCTCTCATGTCCTGTTAACTGTGAAACTGCTTATAATAGATTCCCTGAGAGGTAGGAAATTTCATTCCTTGTATAGAATCATCTTAGACAATCAATATTTGAATTACCACTAACAATGTTGTCCAGTGCAAGCTCACCTCAGATAATTATTTTCATCTTGCATATTCATTGTCTACTGCTAAATTAAAATAATAACAACTTTTAATTATAGTCTCATGAAATTGACTTATCATGTTTATTGCATGAATGCAGATGCCTACACTTTTGGCTTCTCCAAAGCATTAGCATTTCCCTGAGTTCAGGCTCCTTTTTCCTATAGTACAGTAAAGGTTCTGTTTCATCCTCTGCAATCGGAAAGCGATAGACACAAGGAGATCAGCTCTGTTCTTTGGCAAGTTCCCCTGGGTTAGGATGCCAACTTCATTCTTCTTCATTGTTCATTGCTAATTTGGTTCATCTTTGTTTGCTGCCAGAGCAATGTCATTTGAAATCCAAAAAAATAAGCAAAGGCAGACATTCCCAAGCATGAATCAATCTATTTGGCATTTGGAGAATTCCAGACTCCTGAAAGCATAATAATAGAATCACTTAATTCTCCTTATGACATAATCATTAGAAAAATAACCTTTTCAGCACAGGAAGAATTGCTGCTGTGTCTGTGTCATCTTCTTCATCGTGTTAAATGGATCTACCTCATTAGGACACTTGACTTGGAAATTTGCAGCCATCATTTTGTGATTCATTTTTATAATACTCTATTGAAAGTAAATTGCTTACACATTTTGGCATGGAGTCCACAATAGAACTCATATAGTATATATAAAAGAAGATATAATAGCAGAATTTGTCCCATATATAGCTTTTTGATGTGTAAAAAGAAAAAAAAAATCAGTATAGTAGCATTTTCGCTAATAATGTTTTACTTTCTGTCATATAAAAATGAGTCTATTTTAGGCTTGTATTTTAGTTGCATAAAATCTTCTTTAGGCTTGGATTTGTATAATGTTTTAGAAATAATAACATCTTGGTGAAGAAAACATCACTTTAATACTTTTTAAATCCTCAAATTCATGACAATAGAGAAATGATGGCAACCTGTGATCAACCCAGCATCTGTCCTCTTTACCTCTCAGGACACAAGACTGCTGACACAGAAAATGAGAATAGAGTCCACGAGGTTAGAGATACTTTAATAATTGTCCTCACTGATCTTTATTACAATGAAAAAAAATGTGCCAGACATTTCATAATCAAGAGCTAAGTAAACCACGTGGATTCTAAAGAAAAACATCAAACAAGATTGATACTGAAGATATTCTGTCTTACCTACTTACAATAATAGAGGTTGAGTCTTCACCATTTGGGTTTTGTTTTGTTTTGTTTTCTTTAGAGGAATTATCTGTCTGAAGGGACTGGAGAAGGTGAAGAGCACACAGATAGGTTGCTTCTGCTCTCCTGAATAACTTCCCACACACTTGGGCAAAAAATGAATTAAAGTTAATGGACTATGAACTAAAATGAAGATATGAGCATGAGGTAGGATTAGTTTAAAAGAAATGGGATGGGGAAGAAAGAGAGGGAGAGAGAGAAAGAGAGAGAGAGAGAGAGAGAGAGAGAGAGAGAGAGAAGAAGAAAGAGAGGGAGGAGGAGGAAGAGGAGGAGGAAGAGGAGGAGGAGNGGAGGAGGAGGAGGAAGAGGAGGAGGAAGAGGAGGAGGAGGAGGAGTTAAGTGTGAAATGATCAAAATTTCTCATATGAATGAGTGAAATTGTCAAATAAAAAATAGAAAAAAATTTCTGTAAAAATGTTGGGCTGGGATCAAACAGAAGCAAACTCTCTGTGAAACAAAAAGGGTAAATGTACCTTTATGTGGTCTGTATATTAACCACTGAGTTTTTACTGTTGAAGTTCAACACCTTGCACAAGACAACACACTCATGTTCCACAGAAAACTCTACTTACCAGGCTAAATGTAATCAGATAGTCAGAGACCTCCGCTGTCTAATGATTCTCACAAATGCACATCTCCCCCCCTTTGACCCTTTCTGACATGAATGTGATGATCAGAGCCTTGAGTAGGGCAGGAGCCATAGCATCGACATTTCTGCAGTTCTAATTTCTACAAGAACTTTTTCCCCAATCTTAGTGTACTCTATAGCTTTAAGTGACATTGATTTGTATAATGGAAGCACCCTAAACACTGACCTATAGTCTAGAGTTACTAAAATTTCAACTCCTGTTAGTTGGTAGGCAGAAGGGAAATCGACAGCTAATGTCAGGCCTACAAGAATGTTTTCCCTTCTCTCTTAGATCTTAATCTTATGCAACTCTGTCTTTGAAAACACTGGAACCTTTCATGGAGCTTTAAAAATTTTTCTATTTCTATGTATATCTGAAGGTCAGAGTTAATCTAAACCAAAACTATGTATCATAATGGGAGGCAGCGATCCTAAAGGAAAAAAACACTTGTTGCAGTCCTGAGTAATTCAACAACATATGTAAGTAGAAAACTAATGGAAGAAAAAGGAAGGGAAGCAAATGCTGAACAATGAAACAGAACTGATGAACTATCTCTAAGGATGCACTATATGAGGAAAACAACTTAATAACATCAAAAGTCTGAATAGTACAATTGCTTGCTATTCTTTCAAAGGAAGCTCAATATAATTATATAGTCAATTTTATCTAAATTATGTTATACATTTTGTAAATTTTTTATTAATTTCCGTTAAAGTCATAATAGTTACTATAAAAATTACTATTGTGATCCCAACTTTCATTTGAAAACCTAATAGCTATAATAAGACAATGTAGCAAAGAAAAAATAATAAAAGACTAGATTAAAAATAATATAAAAAACATTTTAACAAGAGAATTCTAAGAATAGTATAAAGACAAAAGCAATGTAGAGAGCACGATGTGGTATGTATGTAATATTTAACTTCAGGTTTGAAAATGTTGTTTTTTATTTGTGAGAACATAATGGTTTATTTATATGATATATTGACCCAACTAGTTTTTTTTTCTTTTTGTTTTTTATTATTATTATTTTCTTTATTTACATTTCAAATGCTATCCCGAAAGTTCCCTATACCGCCCCCGCCCCTGCTCCCCTACCCACCCACTCCCACTACTT
>NC_034594.1:72228014-72230274 GCF_900095145.1 Mus pahari | reverse complement strand
CAGTGCAGACTGGAGCCCAGAAGCTGTGTCCCTTCTCCAGGCCGCCCTCTAACAGCCAGTGAACTGGAGTAAAGATGGTTCTCCTTCTGGCTCAGGCCAGGAGACTGCTCCCAGGCAGACACCCCTCCTCAGGTGGTAAAGGTGCGGGATGCAGGTTCAGGCCCGGAGACTGCTCCTGGGCAGACACCCCTCCTCAGGTGGGAAAGGCGCTGGATGACCGGAACCAGACACNGGATCCTTCCCAGAAGCTGTGACACTTCTCCAGTCTGCCCTCTCCTGGCAGTGCACTGGAGCAAAGATGGCTAACCTTCCGGTTCAGGCCTGGAGACTGCTCCCGGGCAGACACCCCTCCTCAGGCGGGGAAAGGCACCGGATCCCAACTAGTTTTACTATGTAATTTTTTACAAAATAATCTTTATCTATAAAGCAAATACAAGTTTTAAACATTTTTAAACAATGGGTAAGAGATTACACAACCATTAATTCTGTTGTTTGGAAAGAATTTCCAACCATATCAGAAAGTCTAGAAAATATGAGATTAGATGTAATAAAACCATCCTTTCAATAAACAAGAACAACACAATATTACTTATAATGATATTGTATTACTATATGTGATACACCCAAATAATTTTCTCTCATGAGATACAATAATTATTGGTAGAGTAAAAGAAAGCATTATGAAATATTGCTAGGGTAAGGCTATTTTTTCTACCAGAGTTAAAGTAGGAAAAATTCACAAAAAATATAAAATGTACATCTTACATTTCTTCTTCAAATATATACTAGAAACATAAGCTTAACATATCTATCTACAAGGGTATGTAGTGCTACTGTGTTGCTGAACAAAACAAAATTATGTTGATGCTTGCTATAAGAAAATTTGTCAGTAAAATATCATAAATTCAATCTATGTAAATAGGAAGATATTTTATAAATGCCAACTCAGTTTTACTGTACTGAGTGGCAGTATGAAAACAGTAAGTGGTAGAGTCATGGATTTCCTTTCTCTGCTAACACTGAAAATTCTAGACTCTGAAAAGTAGTCATCAGAGAAGAAGCTTCTAGCATTCTTTGTCTATACCCTACAACCAAAGTACAATGTGTTTTATCATTCACTCCATGTGGAAAACCAAGAAGAATGAAAAGAACCTGTCTTACTTTGGGATCTTCTGGCACTTTCTTAATCAGTAACATATAATGATACCCCACATATGTCATTAGGGTTTTATTCAATAACTCGAAGATTATAAAAACAACATTTTCCAGACATACAAGTATCTACCTTGAAATTATTTTAGGTTATAAGTCATACGTATTTCAAATTTGGCTACAAATTAGAAAGCTTCTACTTGTTTTTTAAAATGATTTATATTTTGGTTAACCCTCATTCCCATACCATCACCTACCCTATACCCATACCCTATACCCCTATACCTCCTCTGTTTAACCCTTTCCATCCCAGTATATTGACCTCATTTCTACTTTCATAAGATGTAATTTTTTTTTAAATTATGAGGACAATGAATTGTGTCTACCAAAGGATATAGTAAACTTTTTAGTAACTAGGTGCAGACCTTACAGAATTGTAATGTGCTGCGAGTATCACACCACTTCTGTATTAGTTACTTTTCTCTTGCTATGATAGAGTTGCATGACAAGGGATATGTATAGAAAAAGGAGTTTTAGGCTTATTATTCCTGAAGGATAAGAACCCATTGTGGCAGGGAAGCAGGTCAGCAAGTGCAATTCACAGCATCGGGAGCAGACAGAAGAAAGCTCATATTCTCAAAGCAAGCATGAAACAGATTGGAGAGTGAGAAGTGAAGTGAGAATATAAAACCTAAAATACTTCCACAATTCAGTCT
The DNA here is from genome assembly GCF_900095145.1 of Mus pahari. Lineage (NCBI taxonomy): Eukaryota > Metazoa > Chordata > Mammalia > Rodentia > Muridae > Mus > Mus pahari. Next base: position 72,228,406 of record NC_034594.1, on the reverse strand, counting down.
GCACCATGCTTCTTTTAGCAAAGTTCAACCTCACAAAGGTTCCACAACCTCCCCAAACCACACCACCTGAGGGGGGGGAGGGTCCAAGTGTTCAAATCTTTGAGCCTACATGAAACATTATCTTTCAAATCATCACATTCCACGGGATCATGATTAAAATGTGCTGAATTCATTTTCATACTCTCTAACAATTTTAACAATACAATTTTAAACTCATAAAATCATCTTAATTGTAACCCACTATAAAAACTCACAAAGGTAATTATATACATAACTCATATGTGTATATACGTACACATATACATACACATAGAGATACACATACACATATACATCATATATACCATATACATACACATTTACTTATACATACACACACACACACACACACA
>NC_034594.1:72198002-72227954 GCF_900095145.1 Mus pahari | reverse complement strand
ATAGGGGAAGCAAAGCATGGTAAAGAAATACTGAACCGAAGTAAGATCTGAACACAGCAAATTAAAATACTAAATCCTGTAGCTCCATGTCCAATGTCAATGATTTTAGATGCCTCTTTGAACCAGCTTTGCTGCCTATAAAATATACCTCTCCCTTGTGCTGTCTCCATTCATTGTATGTAGCTCCATTTGGCAGGATTCTCACTGTTCTGGCATCTGCAACATCATGAGATCTCTGCTGTAACCCAAGCTTTATTTTCGTGCCTTCGCGTAATGATTCTTTTAAGGCCTTCATGCAGGAACTCCTCTACAGCATACTGCCTCGCTCTAGAAGCTTTCTGCAGCAAAGTAGGAAGAATCTATAATTTGTTCACTCTTACATTGTTCATGCCTCTAAAGCCAGCAACACACAAAAGACATTTGTCAAGTCCTTCTCCCAGATTTGAATGGAACCTTACTCCCCTTAACCACATTAGCAGGAACTTTTGCTTACAGCTGCTTTATAAGAATGAAAAACTGCTTAAGACCTTTTCTTTCAAAAGTGTGAAGATTAGCACAGACAAGCCCTGCTCTCAGCATTCAACTAAACTTCTAGTTCAGAGTTCCAAAGTCTTACACATTCTTCCAAAAGGGGATGGGGGGAGTCAGGTTCTTTATTACAACTCTCTGACACTATCTTCTGTGTTACTATTTTTCTATTGCTTTGATAAAACTCATGGCTGTGCTAACTTACTGAACACATGGCTTATTTGTACTTTCAGCTTCAGGAATGTAAGAATCCATCATGGTGTGGGGTCTGATAGGCAGAGGTGGGCACAGCAGCAGGAGGAGTAAGTTGAGAGCTGACACAGCAATGCACTGCCATCCCCAGACACAATGCAAAAGCAATGTAAAAGCTTACGTTTAGAGCTTTAAGTTCAAGTAAAAGCTTAAAATACAATTAGTAGGAAAATTATTGAGGGTCACCTCTGTGGAACTGGTGTATGTGTAAATCTCACCTGTTATCTGGCATGTAGTATGATTACACATAAACATATTGTATGTTACCATAACATTTCTTTCTCATATTTTATAGTTGTAATTTTAATTCAACAATTATAATTAATATTTATTAAGCCCTTTAATAGGTTGGGAATCCAACATGGAGAACAGTGAAGCTAACTCAAGCACTTGGAAATACCTTTGTTGAATGAAGTGATACATAATTGGAAATGACAGCAATGGAATGATGGATGCCACAGAATCCCATGAGAAGCTGAAGGCTCATAGTAGATAACCTGTTTTCATAACTGTAAACCATGCTTTGTTAAAGGTTCTAAAATCAAAATACTTGAAAGATTTTTCAGTTGAATTTACTCCAGTATCCAAATCTTAGACATTGCCCAATACCACAGAGGTATTCAACAAATATCGGTTGCCAACGAACATCTGTAAATAATTATTGTTTAGTGATTGCTAGATTATTTAAAATATTTTATATCATGTAATTAATCTTAAGAATACCAACTTTGTATCAATACTATTTTAAAGTACATAGTTAACACACATAAAACTTGAGGGTGCAATGTTTTCATAGAATATGTACAATATCAAAAACACTGAACCTTTTAATTGGAGAGTATTTCAAGAGGCAATAATCCCCTTCTCTCTTTCCATTTTTGCTCAAACATTTACATTAATCTATAGTCTCTAAAATGAGCCTTTGAATATTTCAGTTTCTCTCCAAAGACTGATGTTCATTTCATAGTTAACTGAGCAGAAATTTAAGAACTTTATCAGAAAACAATTATGATGATGAATGCTTTGTTGTTAAGGAAATATCCAGCACTTTCTTTTTGGACCCCATCCATGATTAGTTAACATTAAGGAGCTGAAACAATATTTTAGTTGTTCATATTTGTCACAAGCAGGAAAGTAAAATTTCTCATTGGCAGCTGTGAATTGCTTGGAATTCCCAGCCTCAACACTCTCTGTTGCACAGTAAATCCCCAGAGGAAATCACATGACAGAACAGCTATTTTTGTGTCTTGCTAAGACCAGAATTTTGAAGTGTTGCCACAAAAAAATATTTTTTCTCCATTTATATGCACACCAATAATTAGTCTCAAGGAAATGAAGTGCATAAAAAGTGAATTGAGATTTTGTTTTTAACATGAGCTTGTTTGATAACAGCTTCCACTCTCCTGACAGATGGATTCTTCTTGGCGGATGATTATGCAAACTGTTCCTTCCGTGCCTGTCTACATGAAATGTATTCTATAAACACACTGAAGCCTCATGCTCCTCTGAGTCCTCAGTGCTTGAGAATGTATTAGCACCATACTGATTTGGATGACAGGATTTAAAAGTGTCTGAGGGTGGAAATGGAGAAAATTCTAGTGTGATTGCTTTGCTTCTGACAAGAGCCCTGGCAGATAATAAGGTGCCTCCTTTGAAATTTCTTAGATAGGGATTCTATGTCATAGGAAAAGAACTTATCTAGGGAATTTCTACAATATATTTTTTTCAATAAGCACAAATACTGGGAAACCAATATTTGTGGAAAGTAGTATCAGGGAATTGCCAAATACATGACAGAAATACATAAGGGTCATTCTGACACTGAGAGTCTAGTTACAACAGTTATATTTTATCATAATTTCCAGGTTTTATAATGAGTGTTCTAATATGTTGATATCAGAGATTACTCCCCTTCTGTCACTATAGATGTTAAGATTGACTTCATTGCTGTGCAATCCGAGAGCTAGAGAATATTTTCTTGAGGAACTACCACAAAATGTATTTTTGTCAAAGTACAGTTTGGGTCAATAGAAATACAGGCTGTGTGCATTAACTAAACAGATTCAATGTGTTGAGTAGTGTAAAAAGACTCCACTATAAAGGTGGAAGCATAGCTAAGTTGTAGAACACTTTCATGGCATGCATGAGGCTCCAAGTTTAACCTCTTGCATTGGAAAAAAAGGAGGGAAAAAAGGGACGACATTAAAAAAGAAAAGAAATTCATAGTGCCTTCCTAGTTTTCCATTGGACTGCCAACTTCTTTATTGGGCTGGCCAGACATTCAAATTCTTTCAAAAGTGGCCCAAACCATAATTCTCCAAGACAGAATTATCACTATGACAGCCTGACTCTATAGCCCTTCAGAGTAAAATATTACCTCCTCGAATGGAGAAGGAGGCTCATAAGCAAATGAATCTTATAAGACTCAGGGAGCTTGGAAGGTTATAAGATACACAATGCCACTTTCCAAAGACTATGAAACCAGTAAACAATTGTTGAGAAACGGCAGTCTTTGGTGAAGCTGAGTTTGGGTCATTCATGCTTCTTTGAGTAAATGCAGTAAATTCATTGATGTTCAGAGTAGGGTTTAATTGCTTCTTTGAATGGGCCTCAGGAGTCTATATTTGATAAACAGTGCTTCCTTACACCTACCTATAGAAACTACCCAATAACATTTGAAAAATGATTAACAATAATAATAATAATAATAATAATAATAATAATAAAATCATGATTAGTTTCTTCTGGAACACTTAGAAGTCCTTTATAGGATAGAATCTACATAAGAAGGAACGAGATGAAAAGGGAAAGCATCTTGAAGCCCATTTGATAAGAGTTGGGTAAAAACATTGAAGTTATTGATAGAAACAGTACCCTTTCTCTGACTAGATCTTATCTCTTCTCCCTCTAAGGATAAAAGTGGGCAGACACTTAGGGATGTTCAATGGGAGATGTTTTATTACTAACTTGGTATTAATAACCTTAAATTGGTTAGAGAACTTTAAACATGGGATTTGACACTTCAAATGGAACAAGTAGCCATGGAGTGTGATTCTAACACAGTTCCATCTTGAAGAAATGGAAATGTTACTGGTGAAGGACGTACTGGAGCCTGAAAACATTTGCAATTTCCCTTCTCTTCCTCCTCCTCTGAGTTCTTCACATGGTCTTTCCTTGCATACACTGAATTCCCACATAAACCGTGCCTGCTCCTCCCGCATTGACTGATCAGAACTATGAGAATAAGAAGAGAAATAGCAACCATTCTGAAAGAGCTGTCAAAAGTTTTTTTCTGGTTCTTATATAGACCTCTGCAGGTAGTGTAGGCTGTTCCTGGCTTGGTTGTATTCAAGGATTATTTTGTCAAAAGTCAAGGATTTCAGGCAGCCAGTCAGAGATGCTGTCTCCTTTGTGCGTTTATGTTCCAGTTGCTATTTGGGTGTTCTTTGTGCGTTTAAGTTCCAGTGATCTCCCTGATCGTCAGAGCAGAGCATAGGGCAGGAAGCACCTTAGAGTGGGCCTCTCTTACTGCTATCAACTTGATACATTAAAAGAATCTGGAGACAGTCCTCTGGCTTCCATATGACTTTGAAAAACAAATCACAATCTAAAAGACAGAATTTTGTTGAACTAGGGTATTATCATTTATTTTCCAGTCAATCAGATATTTTGTGATTGGTAAGTTGAGTGAAGGGATTGGTGGTGAATATTACAAAGATATATTGTGTACATGCATGAAACTTTCAAAGAATAATAGATTAAGTAATAAGAAATAGTTTTTAAAGCACTATCATATACTACAAAAGAAAAATGTATAATGTATAGATGCTTCTGATCAAGGGCAGTAGTGACAACAGTTGTGTTCTGATTTATGTGAAAAAGATTGGAGGAAAGAATGTGAGAAGTTTTGTGTGTGTGTATGTGTGTATCTATGTGTGTATACTGTGTATGAAAATGTATGTGTGAATGAGTGTGTAAATCCTTATGAAAAGTCAATTGTATAGTAAAAATATGTGATCCAAGAGATAGTTTATCAATGAGATATGCCAGAGCTATAGCTCCATGTCACATACTCCCTTGGCATTGGGGTGGATGTTTTGATATAGCTATTTACAACTTACTACCATACATTTAATCAATGAATATCAAATCATACTAGTTTTATGAAATGAATCAAAATTAGATTTTGATCCTAGATACTTAGCTTGTATAACCTCATTTGTAATAAGTATCATTGCCCTTGGCTAATATTGAGATCAGATTTAGTTTCTAGATTGGAGTTTCTAGACTGATTATTTTCTAAATATGTGAAAATGAACAAAGAAATGTATCTGAGAATATAGAAAAAGACTTCATGCTTATAGTATTTTTGGTCTCTTTAAACAAGTAACCAGATCTTCTTTGACATTAAATAGAATTGAGTTATTAATCATTCACTCAATAAAATTGTTTGATTGTTTGATTTTTTTCAGATTTTTTTTTTTTTCGAGACAGGGTTTCTCTGTATCGTCCTGGCTGTCCTGGAACTCACTCTGTAGACCAGGCTGGCCTCGAACTCAGAAATCTGCCTGCCTCAGCCTCCCAAGTGCTGGGATTAAAGGCATGTGCCACCACGCCTGGCTTCAGATTTTTTAAAAACAAACTGAAAGACACAGAACAGCTGTGTTCTTCCTTTATGGTGTTCTTATTTTATTTATTTCATCTTATCTGATATTATTTTATTTCATTTTATGTTCCAATTGGGATGAGGGTTGATATAAATGAATAAACACAGAGGAGGGGGGGAAAAAGCCCAGAACAAAAAAGACAATTTCCTGGGTTTGGTAATATGTATAGGGAATCTAAGACCTGGAATCAATTTTTCTGCTGTGGTATTTTAGTGAGGACTAAACTGTAAACAAAAACTACTTCTACAAGGATGAATGTGAAGATAATGTGACCTCATCAAGGGTCACAGATGCAGTTCTGTGAGATTAGTTTGGGTACTGATTGTTGAAAATAAGGCATTTACATGTGCTTGGGCCATCTATTCCTCCCATGGACCCCTTTAAGGTCTTACTTCAGTTTCTTTACTGGTTAAGTAAAGAATGAGTGAATGTTCTATGAGAGAGGAAGTGGAAGCCTCAATTGTTGGTCTTGATGTACCCAGAGTAGGCACAGATTCCAGAAATTTAAGAAATGTTGGATGAATGTTTATCAACAATGGAATCTATATATAAACATTGTTTTCAACTTTTGTTATTGTAGGAAAATATCAGAGGGAATCAGTTTCAAAAGTAGAAAGGCTTATATTTTCTCATATGTGTTGACATTTTTAATCCATTCTTGATTGGTCAAGTTAGTTTGGGGACTATGAAAAATGGATATACCACAGAGAAAAATCTGTTCCTCTCATGTCTGAGAACAAAGGAGAGAGAGAGAGAGAGAGAGAGAGAGAGAGAGAGAGAGAGAGAGCACAACTAGTGTTTCTCAGTTGCAAGACACATCCTTGAGCATCGAAACAATCTGATTGGCCCCAGTTCTTAGAAATTCCCACCATCTTCCAGCAGTGCATATGGAAATCAGACTTTAACATATTGACTTATGAAAACTATTGCAATGGCTGTCTTCATTCTAGTAGCTTTCTGGATGAAAAAATGTTTATATTATTCACTTATGAAATATATATTGAACCATTCCCTAAACAATACCAGCTTAATTCCAATTATGTATCAGTTTCAGAAACAGGATCCAGGTTCTAATGCTTTAATTAGATTTGGGTGTTAATGAGGCTTGCCTTACAGAAGAGCAAGGTGGGATTGGCTGCTGGCTAAGAGCCCCAGCATGCTAGTGCTTAGCACAGAATAGCTGAGCCTTACACTTAAAAGGATGGCTTCCTACCAACAGGAAGCATTCCAAGAAACATGAATTGGAAGCTGCCAGGCTCTGAAGGCTCAGAGCCAGAAACAGACAAAATAAAACCTTCCCACTGCACAAGAGTAGCACCAAAGAATTTGTAGTTTTTGCTTTAGTTTGCATATCGTGAATATTCAAAGAGCTGAGCTCTGAAGAGCTAAGCAATATTTCACTCTGTCCTTTGTGTACTTGTAACTTAAAATCAAATTACTATGAAAACACAGAACTCTAAATGGTGTATTTGAGTACAAACTAAATATGTATCTATAGAAGCTATAAAATTAGTTTAAGGTTATAGTAGCTCAGTTTGGAGTGTCAGTCAAACCTATTGGAACTGAAGTGCTGGCTCTGTAGAGTGTCCACTTAAAGGGGATGACATTTGACTCAAAGTAGTCAGGAATTTAGAATTGACTCAGAGAAGAAATGACAGTGGTCAAATTACAAATCCATTGAAGAGAGGGTGAGGAGCAAGCCAAAGGTTGCGATAAAACTATTTTCATGGGCCATACATTATATAAAAACAGAGGAAGTAGGGAAGTCATCCAACTTTTATAGTCTGTTTTAAGTAGAAAGAAATATGGTGCCTGCTGCTCAGACTGGCTCTTCTGGATGGTCATTTCAGCTAGAGTACTTAGTAAGTGGAGAGATAAGAATAATCAATGATTTTTTTCCCCTACATTAAAATTTGAAAAGGACAAGTTTCTTGGAACAAAGTGTTTTAAAAATATAAATATCATACAGAAAGGATGTGTTACCAAAATCCAAGAAACCTGCATATATATGTGTGTCTATGTGTATGTGTGTCTATATATATATATATATATATACATACATATATATGTATATATATACATATATATGTATGTACATGTGTATTTGTATTGTATATATGTATGCTTGTGTGTGTGTATGTATACATGTATGTATTACATACAACTTAAAGAGTATTTTTATGATGAATTTTTTTCTGTACATAGAAACATATGAATAAAAAGGTGACATACCAGAACACATCACAGTGAACAGAGAAATATAATTTTAGAAATGGGGATAGCATGCATGATTGTAAATATTTCTCCCTTAAAAGTTCTTTTTTGCTCTTAAAATTCAAGTCTACTTTGTGTTGACCTGCCCTTGTTGAAATACTAGATGATGCTGCACTGAAAAACAAACAAACAAACAAACAAACAAACTGACTTTCTCCCAGTAAAAATCAAATACAATATCATCTTAGGTAACCTCTTCCATGCTGGGATTTTGTCTGGCTTGAGTTTGAGCCGATTTAGTGCATGTTGTCAAAATCTCTGTGAATTTGTAAGTGAATCTGGCCTATTGTGTCTGCAAAAACTAGTTCTCTAAAGTCATCCACCAGCTCTGGCTCTTACAATCTTTCTGTGCCCCCTCTTCTGTGTAGATCACCCAGTGTTTGGGGGAGGGGGGAGGATGTTATATAGGAATGTCTTTTAGGGATGAAAATTTGATTTCTTTATTCTCTGCAGGTTTTCCAGGCATGGGTCTGTGTGTTAATCTGTGTCTACTTTCAGAAGCTTCTCTGATGGAGATTGACCCATATACAAATACATTTTATAGAAATACAAAATAAAGTCATCTGATTGCCATGCCCATTTAGCAGAATATTAGCAGTGTTTTCCCTAAGACCCATGCTCTACTGTTGATGTATCATCATCATATAAGAGGCAGTCTCTGTACTTCTTTCATCATCTTAATTCTTACATTATCCTTTTCATAATGTACTTTGGAGTGGTAGCTAGCTACCTACTGTCCAGATTGTAAACTTTTTAGGCTGTTTCTGATGTAGAGCTGCTCTGTACTGTAAGATGCAACTAGTTACATGTAGCTGTTATTCAGACATAAAGTACTTAAAATCTTGCATTAAATTAAAACTCAGTTCACTGGTTTATACAAGCTGCATAATGAGTATAAAGCAAGCATGCATGACTAGTGAAATTCACCTTAAAAACAGACACTGAATATGCTAGTCAGCACAGTTAGAGAGCATTTTTCAATTCCTTTTAATTATAAAAAGGAAACAATAAAAGATGAGTGTGGCAACCTTATTAGAGTAATTTGACTTCACCCGAGAAATTGTAAAATATTTATAACTATTATTTTCAAGTTAATAAATATATACATTGGATTTCATTGACATAGTATTGCTATGAAATGTATACAGTTCTGAAATATAATTTTATTCAATATAGATTGATTAATAAAGCAAACTAAAGCTTCAATATGGAATGTCAAAGCAGCCTCTTTTACATAAGTGATTATTTACCTAATAGAACTATTCATTCTATTTGTGTTTGGCGTTTTCTACATAGTATTGTTGGATTAGTTACTCACATAAGATCTTAAACTCTGCAACTCTGCAAATTTTCACATTAAGAAAAAAATGACAAAATGAAGTGGATTAAAATAAAGTCTGTATGAGTCTAAATTTATGTCACACACAAAAAGATACCAGGATGTGTATTTAAATTTATCACAACAGTTACCTGACTGTGTAGATGTCTCAAAGAGTGAATTAAAAAGACAGTAATGAAATGATAACTGACCAGGTAATAATAAAATTTAACCTGGCCAGATTTACAAGTATTTCATATTTTAAAAGGCCAAGTTATGTTAAAGATCCAGCTAAATTTATTTGGAGCTTTGAAACACACACACACACACACACACACACACACACACACACACACACACACACACATCTGGTGCATATTTCCATGACCACAAATAGCTACAGTCCTCAGCTCATTAGTCCCCATGGGGTTCTCTGTGTCTGACCTCATGTGTCTGATTTAGATTGATGTACTTGAGTTTTTCAGCTAGAAAATAATCAAATACCTTCAACCCAACAGAAAGGGGGGTGAAGAAAGCTATACTTTGGACATTAAAAAATGAATTAAATATTGACTGAAGAGAAAAATTTGTAGTTGAATAAAAAAAAACATAATTTGCTGTGAAATGAGAAGTGAGACCATATATCTTAGTTAGCATTTCCATTTCTGTGACAAAACACTATGACCAAAATAGAGTTGGGGACAAAAGAACCTATTAGGCTTGCACTTCCACCAAGTGGTTCCAGGATGACACTACCCACAAGGGGCTGGGTCCTCCCACCTCATTCACAATTAAGAACATGCCTTAGCCTTACAGACAGATCTAACAGAGGAGATATTTTCTCCATCAAGCTTCCTTTCTTACAGATAACTCTAGCCTGTGTCAAGTTGGCATAAACTAGCCACCATAACATACATCAAACTGTTCTCAGATACATGAGTATCAACAGAGAATAACACACTCCTGGTTCAGTGTATACAAAGCACTTACTCAATGGAGTTTTCTTCTGTTTCTTCTAGTGTATTGAAATCCATATATTCAATACTTATTTTTCCTATCCTATTCTGTGGTGGTTTGACTATGTTTGGCCCAGGGAGTGGCATTGTTAGGAGGTGTGGCCTTTTGGGGGGAAGTACATCACTGTTGGGAGTGGGCGTTGAGAACTCCTTCCTAGCTGCCTAAATATAAGTCTTCTTCTAGCAGACTTTACATGAAGATGTAGAGGTCTCAGCTCCTCCTGCTCCATGCCTACCTGAACATGCCAAACCCCCTTGATAGTAGTGGAACGAAGCTCCTAACCTGAAAGCCAACCCCAATTAAATGTTCTATCTTTGAGTTGCCTTGCTCATGGTGTCTCTTCACATTAATGAAACCCTAAGAGATATTAACAAACAATTTTGTCTTTAATTGTATACTTTATAGTATGCAAATGTTCTCCTCTTCAGCTGTGGAATATACTTTAGTCCCATTTGCATTTTGGATGATGTGATGTGATGCAGGATTATTTGACATATGTACATAGGAGAATGATGACCTTAAAGATTCTGAATACAAACACACTTTGAAAGTAAATTAAAAACACTGTATGTTTAAACTCCAGACTTTCTAGTAAAATATTTATACTGAACATTATTAACATTTACAACTTGGTCATCCATTTTATGTACTTTAAATAGTTCCATGTGACTCAAACTTCACAATATTGGTCGTCAAATTTTGGAATTTTACCTATTTTGTTTTCTAGTTATAATCCTCAAGATAATATAATTATTCATATATATTTTCATGCCTTAATTAAGGCTTTAATTTGTATAACATTTTCATAAAATTTGTAATTTTTATTATGAAAAATTAGGAAACATAATTTGATATGTAGATGGTAAATAGTTCTCCTTAATATAGGAGGATTTGGAGTTTTGGTTTTGTACAGGTGTGGTGTGGTGTGAAAGCAGAAGACAACAATATCTCTTCGTATTTGTTTTCAAATTACAGCTCCATTGATATTTCTGAAACACAAATGCTATGTGAACTCAAAATCTCCATGCCTTATCAATTTCATTACCAATTTTAATTTCAGGAGAGAGAGATGGCTCAGCTATAAAGAACACCGGCTGTTCTTCCAGAAGTCCTGAGTTCAATTCAAATACCCACATGGTGGCTCTGAACCATCTGCAATAGAAATTGATTTTCTCTTCTGGTGTGGATTACAGTATAGGACTTGAAAACATTAAATAAACAAACAAACAAATAAATAAATAAATAAATAAAATGTTAAAAAATAATAAACTAAACATTCATACATAGCAAGACTTATTGAGTTAAAATATGATCCTTGGTTAATTTTTCCATCCCTTACTTCTCATGTACTCCTCATATAAGAAAAAAAAAAAATCTTTTTTTTTTGCATAAAAAAGTATTCAGTGACTAAGCTCACCAGATTTGTTTACTTTCTCTGTGACTTGCTTGCTTCTTCCACTACCTTGATATCTATTCCCCATCAAGTACTGACTCCATCTTTAGCCAGTTATCTAGCTTCCTTATATTCTGTGTAACTTTTTTTCAAAGAAACTCATAACGTATTTTTTCTTCCTTTTTGAAAAATGAGTTGTCCCATCCTTCAAATACCAAGATAACTAAAGTGTTTTCTCCTAAAAAAATAAAAGAAAAGAGAAGAATATTTTTATCAAGGCAGACAAAAATTAAAAATGTACCTTTATTGTGTTTGGGTATTATATTATTCATGGTATGCATCTCACAAGATTATGGGATAGTAGTTCTTATAGGGTTGAGGCCTCGTGGACTTCTTTCCATCCAGTTTTGCATGGTCATTGGTATCATCCTTATTCAGCTTTTGCTTGAACAGTCAGTTTGATGAGATTTTATTGATGTAGCTTCCGCATTTACTAGGTAACAAAAATCTACTAACAAATTCTCTGATCTAGCTCTTACATTTTTTCCTTCCCGCTCTTCCCCAATATTTTCACAACTTTAGTTTCAGGCGGGCTTTGTAGATGTAACCGTTGGGACTCTAGTTCACAATTCTGCATTTTGATTGGTTGTATGTAAAGTGAATTATCTTTAATATAAATACATGCAATGAATTAATCTAGCAGGTGTATTTTTTAACCAGCCAATTCCCCAGTAACCACATAGACTGAGAGGCCTGAGACCGGCTGACTCTACAAAAGGCTTCAAACTGCTAGTTTCAAGAAACTAGACCTAAATTTTCTCTGTTACCCAGAACTGGGCAAATCCAGAAAAGTCAGTTATTGGAAAAACCACAGGCCCTGGGCAGCCAGTCAGAAGTTGTCCCACCATCAGAAGTGAGGCCAGATCAGGGAGTCAGCCACAGTTTCCAGCTCCCCACCCCTCCTGCAATGGTTCTGGAATGTAGCCAGAGACCTAGCCAATCCCCCAAACACCCATAACCCCAAAGATGGACCTAACCAATCAAGATAAAAGTCACCTTACCCCTCCCAGAAATTCTCCTAATCGGCTTTAAATTGGGCCTTCTAGCTGACCTGGGCATCTCCAGTTTGGTAAATGGTAAACAAATCTCCCACACCCCACACGCTGGACTTCTGCAGAATAAAAGGCTCTTTGCTTTTGCATACTATTTGAGACTGAGGTATCATTTGGCAAATCGCGGACCCTTAGAAGACTAAGATTTATTAAAATTGTCTTGAGACAAATACTGAGCAATTATTATTCCATTCTAAAACTGTACAATAGTCAGGCTTCCTTTCAGACTGTAGTCCCATCTTGAAGTGTTTTGTCCTTTCTTCATTCTGATCTCTTTGTTTTTCCACCTCTCTCTTGGCTCCTTCCTTCCCCTCCTCTGTCTTTCTCCATCCATGCTAGAATCAGAAGTCCCACCTATTCTCTCTCTAAAGCTCTGTATTATCTAGTTGACTTTTATTGGCAAAGCAAAGAATGAGTGAGGAGCAATGTTTATACAAATTTGAGACAGGAGCTTCTAAGAATAAGCACAAAAAAACCATGTTCAGCCCAAAACAATATACAAGGGCAGAGAAATCAGAATTTGAATAATACAAGGTTAAACTCTGTTGTGGTTTTCTGTAATGGTCTTTGTTGCAAAGAGGCTTTTCCCTTGATGAGAGGTGAAGACTACATAACTCTTTGAATATAAGGGCAAATGTTTATAGATTAGGGATATTGTTAGGGTTTATACCCATTTTGTAAATTAGAGGTTGTAGATTCTCCTTCAATAACCACGACTAACTTTGATAATATTCACCCCTAATTTATACTTGTAAATCCATCCATATTCACCTAGAACTCTATCTTCCCAACATTATGTCATTTTAAAATAAAATAATGTTACAACTACTTTAACTGGTGCTGATCCTATATTCCCCTACTGAGAGAGATAATATTGTTTGATTACACACATGCTTTAACATTAATCATCAAACCTGATGGTTATGATATTTAAGAGCAATCACCTGTCTATTTTGTTTTACATTCATTTGGCATCTAAAGAACACTAATAGTAGGGTATAGCTTTAGAAGTAGCCAAAGGAGGAAGTTGCTGAATGTGCAGCTTTATCAATACAATTTGCATTAGTTATTATTTGCAACACTTTGCCATGAACATATCAAATGCATGATAAGTGAAAACTTGTTTACCAAGTATCTACTGATTGTACTTAAATTAAACTTCAATTTTCAATCAAAGTATCACCCCTGTTCTTTTGACATAAAAATTGTAGGCCAATCACTAAAAATTAATCATAATTACTCCAAATGAGATAAACTTTTAAAAGCCTTCATGCTTTTAGTTGGTTACTGTTATGATGAGGTTTTATATTGTTTAATCATGTACTTTTGAAGGAACAAACTGTATAAAACAGTATTTTTCCATTTTAAAATACCCTTAAGACAATTTATTTAGGGATATATCTTTTCATTATTAAGGAAATTGCCTACCACCATTAAAATATTCTATAATTTATTGTTAAGATAGTAAAAATAAAGTAGAAGAAAAATTGATGGTTTTATGGTTGTATAATTCTAAGCTTAAATTACTTTCTCTTTATTTTACTTTTGCACAATTACACATGATTTTACAAGTGCATGTTTATCATAATTTAAACTAAAATGTTCATATTCATCATGGTTGAATAAAAATATCTGTTTTGAAATAACTCATAAACTAGAGAATAAAAATAATCACCTTTTTGGTTTTTAGAATAAATGTCTAATATATCAATCAAGTTTTCTAAGACGGTATTTTCTGATGTGTTTTATTATTATGTGAAAGCATCTTTATAATTGCAGAATAGTTTCAAAAGTGCTACAACTTATAATATCCTTAAGTATTCACAATTTGTAGAAGGCTATTTTTAGCTCTTCTTAGGTACATACTCTTTGGCAGACAGACAGGGCTGTACTAAAGATGGTATTCATGAACCAGAAGACCCCAATTATAAGGTGACATCAGCTAGAATCACCAAACCAATTACTTGGAAAGGGGATTATTAACAGCAGGATAGAAGACTTGTTTCAGCCCTTTACTACTTTTAGAAGATGTGATGAGCAGTTCATTGGCTGATATGACAACATGGCTTCTTTACCTCAGGATTCATGTGAAAACATTAATACATGTCTATGAATCCAAAGTACACAAGCCCAGTTAGACTACAACTTCTGTTTTTTATTAGTGACTAAGATTATTATGTATCATAATGAAAATTAAACACATACTATAACTGAGTGAGAATATTATGATAATTTCTTACAAAAGTTTGTGTTTGTGTTAGGATTTATATAATAATAATATGTAGTTTCACTTTTAAAAAATCTAGGCAAACACTAAGCATTGGACAAGACTATTTGCTAACAAAACATGAGATTACAGCATGTGTTGTGTTAAGGAATTCAAGATTATATCATTCCTGAAAAAAGGAGACAGGAGTTTATTTTAAATGTCAAACTATAGATGTATAAACAAGATTTCCAAAATCCATCTTCCAAAATAAACTATATTATTTAGGAAGTCCATGATGGTAGAGAAGCTAAAATTGTGTTTCCTAAGTATTTACACTGGAGTGCTGTTTGTCAGGAACTCCATAAAATGTCTAGGGTGATAGTGTGGACCTTGCGTTCTCCTGAGTGTTGCCAAGAGGCTTCACATTTTCAACCTCGGCTTATAAAGTATAATTCAGTTTTCACTAAAATCATCTGATCAATTACAAAGCCAAGATTCTTTGCAATTAGAATGAATGAAAGAGGAAAACGGAATACTTCTGAGCACTGTGCATAGAAGGAAATTAAAATCATATACACATGCTGTTGCCATCCCTAATCTGATTGGCAAGAAGCTTTCACATGCACATTTCTAAAACAAGGAAAAATCCATAATTTTTTAAAGCAATATTTGATGAGTTTATATTAAAATGTTAACCATTTTGAGTTTTAGGTCCATTTTCTTTGAATATCTTTTTCCAACCTTTTGCCCTGAGGTAACAACTTAATATCTCTCTGAAAGTACTAAAACAGCCAAGTTTCTAAGAGAAATACTACTACAATCTAAATCATATATTGATCCCCACATAGTGAGAGTGGGTGACTTTAATATCCCATTTTCACCAATAGAAAAATCATCTAGACAAAAACATGAACAGAGAAATGCTGTAGCTAACAGACATTATAAACCAAGGAGACTTAACAGATATTTACAGAATATTTTACACCTTCTTTTTTGGAACAGCATGCCACTTTCTCCAAGACTGACCACATACTGGGACATAAATCAAGTTTCAACAAATTCAAAAAAATTTAAATAACTCCTTGTGTCATATAAGGTCATCATAGATGAAAGCTGGAAATCAACAGAAAGCAGACAAACTCATGGAAACTGAACAACTCTCACTGAATGAAATATGGGTCAAGACAAAAATAAGGAAAGGAAAGACTTCATAGGATACATTAAAATAAGTATGCAACATATCCAAATTAATAAGATAAAATAAAATGAGTTCTAAAAGGTAATTTCATAGCACTAAGTGCGTACATTTTAAGAAAAATAAAAGTACATGAGAGATTTCATACTAGCAACTTAGCAGAACACCTGAAAGTAATAAAATCAAAAGAAGAAATTATACCCAAGAGAAAAAGATGGCAGAAGGCCGAAATCAATAAAATAGTTAGAAATAGAAGAATCAATGGAAGAACGAGTTGGTTCTTTGAGAAAATCAACAAGATTTGCAAATCCTTATCCAAATTAACTAAAAAGCAGAGAATATCCAAATTAACAAAATCAGAAATGTAAAGGCATATATAACAACAGATACCAAAGAAATTCAGAGAATCATGAAGACATATTTTAAAAATCTTTACTCAACTAAATTTAAAAATATAAGAGAAATGGACAATTTTCTCAATAGATATCACTTGACAAAGTTAAATTAATATTAGATAAGGAATTTATATAGACCTCTTATTACCTAGTGAAAGAGTAGCAGTCATTAAAGTCTCCCAAACAAAAGCCTGGGTCAGATAGCTTGACCATAGAATTCTACCAAACTTTCAAAGAAGTATTGGCACCAATATCCTTAAACTATTTTACAAAATGAAAACAGAAGAAACATTGCCAAATTCACTTTATAAGGCCATACTTACCTTGATATACAAACCACATAGGACTCAACGAAGAAAGATAATTACAATCTAATTCCCCTTATAAACATTGATGCAAAATTATTCAACAAAATAACCACAAACTGAACTCAAGAACACATCAAAAAATCATCGATTATGATTACGTAGGCGTCATCCTAGATATGAATGGATGATTCAACATTTATAAAACTGGTGAGTGAAATGCATCTTATTTAAAAAGTTGAAAGTAAAAAAACAAAACAAAGCAAAACATGATTATCTCATTAGATGCAGAAAAGGACTTTTACAAAATTCACCCACCACTTCATGATAATAGTCCTGGGGAGACTAGAGATGCAAAGGACAGAGACATCAACATCATAATACAATTTACAGCAAACCAATGGCCAACATCAACTTAAATGGAAAGAAACCCAAAGAAATTCTACTAAAATAAGGAACAAGACAAGTTATCTTCTTTTGCCATACCTATTCAATATAGCACTTGAAGTCTCACCAACTGAAGGGGACCAAGGAGAAATTGGAAAGTAGAAATCAAAGTGTTATTAATTACAAATGTTATGATAGCATACATAAGGAACCCTACAAATTCTACCAGGAAACTCCTAGAGGTGAAAAACACACTCAGCAAAGTTGTTAACTAACAGAAAAATCAGTAGCCCTCATGTATACAAATGTCAAATGGACTGAGAATGAAATTCAGATAACAATATACTCCACAATATTCACAAACAATATAAAATATCTTGTGGTATTATTCCTAACCAAACAAGTGAAAGATTTGTATGTTAAAAGCTTCGGGCATTTAAAAGAAATTGAAGAAGATATGAGAAAATGAAAAAAATCTCTCATGTTCATGGACAGATAGAATTTACATAGTAAAAATGGCCAAACTTTCAAAAGCAATCTACAAATTCATTGTAATCTCCATCAAAAATTTTTTATAGACTTTTAAAGGCCAATACTCAATTTCATATGGACAAGCCAAAACTATAGTAAAACAGAAAACAACAACACACACACAGAGGAAAAGAGAGAGAGAGAGAGAGAGAGAGAGAGAGAGAGAGAGAGAGAGAGAGAGAGAGAGAGAGAGAGAGAGAGAGAGAGAGAGAGAGAGAGAGAGAGAGAGAATAGCTAAAACAATAAAAGAATAATGTTGGAGCTCTCAACATTTCTGATTTAATATATATACAGAGCTATAATAATGCATGCAGTATGGTATTGGCATCTAAACAGACATGATGAACGGGATCAAGGAAAAACACCCATATATCAATCCATATACTTATGTACACAGGGTTTTGATAAAGAAGAGAGAAGTGCACATTGGAAAAAAGTGGTGCTGGTAATACCTGATGTCTGCATGGAGATGAATGCAAATAGAGTCATATTTATTAGTCTGCAATAAACTCCAAATTGATCAAAGAGCTCAACGTAAAATTAGAGACACTGAACCTGAAAGGAGAGAAAGTAAGGAATAGCCTTAAAGTCACAAGAGAAGACTTTCTTAGCAGAACACTTATAGAGAAGGTACTAAGATAACAATTAATAAATGATCCTCATAAAAATAGAAAGTTTATGTAATGGAAACAGTATCATCATTGAGACAAAGCAGCATCAAAATGAGAAAGTATTTTTACCAACTCCCCATCTATTACAGAGATAATATACAAAATACATTAAAAAACCCTCAGGAAACAAAAGTCAAATAATCAAATTAAAGAACAAGATACATATCTAAACAGAATTCTCAATAGAGAAAAATCAAATTTCTGAGAAATGTTTAAAGAAATATTCAACATCCTTAGCAATTAGGGAAATACAAATCAAAACTAATTATGAGATTCTATATTATCCTTGTGCAGAATAGCTAATATCAATAACACAAGTGATAGCTCATGCTGGCAAAGGTATGGAATAAGGGAAATAGTCCTCCATTGCTAGTGGGGCTATAACATTGTAAAGTCACTATGAAAATCAGTATGTTGCTTCGTCAGAAAGTTGGGATTCTATTTACCTCAAAATCCAATTATACCATTCTTGAGGATACCCAAAGGACTCTTCATCCTACGAGAATTCTTGATCAACCATGTTCATTGTTACTATTTACAATAGCCAGAAATTTGAGAAAACTTAGATGTGTCTCAACAGCAGCATGGATAAAGAAAATGTGGTATAGTTATTCAATAGAATATTACTCAGCTATTAAAAATAATATGAAATTTGCAGGCAAATCGAACTCAAAAAGCTCATCCTGACTGAGGTAGCCCATACCCAGAAAGATAAATATGGTAGGTAATTACTTAAATGTGGGTATTAGCTATTAAATAAGTGATAACCATGACAAAATCCACAGACTCAAAGAGGTTAGGTAGCGGAAAGAGACTAGGTGGGCACATGTATCTTCTTGGGAGGGGAAAATAGAATAGATTTTATGTTTGGACTTGGAGGCTGTGTGAATGGGAACAAGAGGATCAGGTGGGGAGGCAGACTGAAGTTGGGATGAAGGAGGGATGGCATGGACTGGGAGCTAGAATTGAGGGGTGTTTAAAGGGGTAGTTTGGAGACTTAGTGCAGTAGAAACTTCCTAAAACATATGAAGGTAATCCTAATGAGGACTCTAAACAATGAAGGAAATAAACTCCTGTGTTGGTCTCCTGTGTTGCCAAATGAAGTATCCAGTACTGTGATTGGATTATATCCAATTGACTTGTTGACCAAGGCATACTATGGAAATCTCCCAAAGACTAAGGCTTTTCCAAAACTATATAGGTTGTTCTCCACACACAGACAGCAATGCCACATTGCTGTAGAGAACACTCATATAATTCACTGAACATGGTAAGGTCCAGTTGGTGCCTACATGGTACCCTCATCCCTATGTTCTAGTCTCTTTGGTACTTATAAGTACTGTACAGGCTACTTAAAAGAGAAAGATAAACATCAACCAAGCCATAAAGCATTTGATCTACAATTTTTCCTGTTTCAAATTGCACTAGGGTAATAGTGGCATAAAACTTGCAGAAGTAACAAATGTTTCATTTGACTCAAGGTTCACTCCACAAGATGGATCCTATACCTGAGTCTGTTTTGGTGACCAAGAACATGAGACTAGATAGCCCAAAGATCCTAGGTAAAACCAAATAGTACTGATTAAATTTTTAAAAGAAACAATAAAATCATTTCTGATGATATCCTGCTGTAGCCATAGATAAGTGCCTTATTCAGCTTCCTCCTGCAGATAATGGCAACAACTACAGAGACTCAAAGCCAAACCTTAAACAGACTGTATGTTCCTTGGAACATACAGTTCTAAATCGGATCTTTCCACCAAATTCTTCCTCTCAGAGCTCAAGTAACCCTTCTGAAGAAAAGGCAAAATATTTGTAAGAGCCAAAGGAAATGCAGAACACCTGGAAAACAAGGTCCTCTAAATCAACAACAGCTCATATAAACTCACAGTGACTGAAGCAAAGCTGACAGGGCTCACACAGGTCTGTACTATGTCCTCTGTGTACATAATGAAGTTTTCAGCTTAGTAGTTATGAGACTCCTGAATGTATAAACTAGTGGGTTTTGGGGAGATTTTCATGCATTCATTTGGTCAATAAATCAATTGGATGTGCGGGAAGCTTCTTTTGGTGACAAGATATGGTCAGTTAGGATTTTAAATTATGGATTATTTGGGGCTCTTTCCCTTCTATTATTTTTCCTTGTCTATCACTGATGTGCTAAGATTTGTTTCATCATATTTTACTTTGCTATGTTTTAATGTTATCTCTTAATAGCCAGAGACAGAGAATGAGTGGTTCCTGATGGGAAGAGAGGTAAAAATGAACAGGGAGGAATAAAGAGACCATAAAGTGGAATCAGGATATATTGAATGAGAAAAGAATTTATTTTTAATTAAAAGGGAAAAATTTAAAACGTTTCTACAAAGATGCATAATTTTTCAGTAGAAGCTGTTCTTCTGAGATATCTGTTCTCTCAGATACATAAATGTATCTGAGTCCTTTACGTTTATGTATTTCTTTGTCCTGGACTCACATGTTTTTGCTGTACAACATGTCATTCCAGGGAAGCATATCTCTTCACTCACTAAGTTTCTAGGAGAGAACACTAGCATAAGAGAAGGTATTCATCCATTGATAGTTGAATGAATGACTATGTGCAATGTTATCATAAATTTATTTAAAAATAAAAATAGAAATTCAAAATTTATAGTATGTCTAAGTGAACTCATGTTTATTGTTTATTAATTAATACTTATTTCTAAGTCAGTATTATTTAGAAAATTTACAGTCCCTCCCTTTGTGTATTCCACATAAAATACTTCGGCCTTTTGTTACATGTAGGGTGTATATAACACAATACTGTTTACTTCATAACTGATGGGAAACCACTAGTATGTGTAAATGATTTCTTTACATTTTTAAATTAAGGATACTATGTCAAAAAACAGTGTAAAACATCATGATGATTCTTGTATTTTTATGTACATAAATGATATCTTTAAAATGCTAAACAAAGATTAAAGAGTGTTTTAGGAGAATATTTTAGAGTCATCTGTGAAGCTTCATAAGAGCAAATTTTGAATTTGATATATTTATGATTATAATTATTGTTGTCAGAAATGCAGATATATAAGATTCCAAAATTAATTTCATCTGTATCACAGATTGTGACATCAAAGTAATCTTCCATAATATACCATTCTCTCATGTGGCAAAGGAAGAGCCTATCCCTAAATATGCAAGTCATAAGAACTGTTACTCATAATCAGAGTGATGAAGCTTTCAAAATTAAAATATAAAGTTCTTTGATCAAAAATGTCTTTAGTTCCACACATTAAATTGATGTGATTGTTCTTTGGAAATTAGAAGTACATGATGAACTTGTATGCTCTGTGAAGAAAAATCTGTTTGGTGATTACCTATATTTGAGTTATTTAATTTGAATAATTCCATGATTGTGGAAGTCTGTCTATATATATTTTTTGAAAAGCTCTAATAAAAGCTGGAAGGAGCTCAATATGCAACACTCTGTTTTCTCTTCTAAATAACTATCAATAGCAGTCACCATTTTTGGAGCACCAAAAAAATAGTACATACTCTATAAACAGCATAATTTTACTCATATCAATAACTTTAAAACATTACTATAGGCAAAGAATTAGAATCATTATTTTACAGAAGATGCCAAGACTCAGAGAACCTGACTTATTTGTTTCAGAACACCTGTTGCTGCTCATCTCTTGAGTGTATCTCCCATAGTAAACTCATCCATCACTGAGCCAGAGGTAGGAGCTAAACTAGGCATGTTAATAATGTGCACTTGTTTCTTAGCCACCATTTTTTGGATCAGAAATGTTTAGAGTTGTTTTTATAAATTTGATATTAGAAACTAGAAATTCCAGATACTTTGCCAAGAATACTTAAGTTTTACTAGAAGTAAGTTCAAAATTCCTTGGAAGATACTTCACCTGCAAGAGGAGGTAGACACTACTCATCTGAAAACACAAATGAAACAATCTTGTGAAGCAAAGGAGAATGGCACATGCTTTGAGAGGAATTCTTCCTTCTTGTTCTCCTCCTCCTCTTCCTCCTCCTCCTCCTCCTCCTCCTCCTCCTTCTCCTCCTCCTCTTTTGTAAGCATAAGGTGGACTTGATTACTCTGGTGTTTCCCTCAGTTAATAACTGCTATGAACTTCAGAAAACATCTCGATCTACAGGATAATGACTTCCTACTGTCCAGTTTAGTACGCTATTCCTTTTGTAGTAACTGCTGATGATTTTAGTAAGCAATTGATATGTTCACTATGGTCACTCATCCTGCACCATGTTGATCTCTCTTCATAACAATTGTTAATTTTGTTGATAATTTTTCTACATGCTGCATGCACTTAAATTATTACGTATAGAATTTGGTTGTTTTTTCAATAACATATCTGGTGTATTAATGTTAATTCAACATTGTTATATATTTATGTTACTCCTTATTCTATAAAATAGAAAAATCTGAATCAGAAAAAGACTAACTTTAAATTTATTATTTATAAAATAGTATAAATATGAACATAAAAGGGAATTAATGCTATAATATTCCTGTTGATAATAAATTTAATGTACTAAAAATTTATTTTCATTACAGTTTAATCACATATTTTGTCTTACAATGTATCTAGGAGACAAAGTTCTAGTTGAAATTGTACCAGTACTTGTTATACTGCTATTAATCTATTTTTACTTCCTCTGTAATTAACACTTGCATGCTATTAAATATTGATATTATTCCAGAAGTTAATTCAAAATTTTAGATGAAACATCAGACAACATTAGTATATGTGATTATTATCTTGAGGTGGTACCATTTTAAATTTGAATACTTGAAGTTATGAAGTGACTGAGAAAAGTCCTTTATGGGTGAAATTTCAGAAAATTTATAGCAAGTACTTGATATGATGAGGTAACCATTCTGTGTTGAATTATATAATATTTTATTTAGTGATTTGTTGTTTGCTGAAAAACACTGAGCATTCAGGTTCTTTATTCTAATTAATATAAAGGAAATACACAAATCTTGACCATTTTAAAGACTAATGATAAATTTTCTTATAGTTATTATTATGAGGAAAAAATTCTAGCATTTCATATTTCTAGTGTTTTGACTTATTATTTACAGAATTCATCAGGCAGTTATCTTTTTTATGCATTACACTTCTATTATTTTAATATATTTGCACATGGGATATTATATTATACATCCTTTGATATCATCAATATACTCAAACTTGACATTTGGTGCAATGGATGCATGAGTTTCCTCAATATGTTTTACATCTCTTCACACGAGATGAGGGAATCTTCTCATTAATCACTGATGCAATGTACTTTGTCGAAACAAGAATTTTATCAGCCTATATAACTAATGACACAGTCACCTAAATGGCCAGTTGGCATCATTAAATTTACCAACATTAGTGCTATCATCAATTTTAATTAAATTCTAAGTATACCTTATACCAACATGTAAACACATTTTCTAATTGAGAAGTACTATCATGAATGAAGTTAATGGTGCCAAGTTGGCCATTTAAGTGATTTATAAGTTTAGTGGGACATCACTTGGCTTGGCAGGTATTCTTTTTCTTTTTTTTTTTTTCCAAGCTATCAAATTAGTTGTAGTTGTAACTAACCATGCTATAAAGTCTTGTTGATGATATAAAGTCTTTGTGATAGTAACATCACAAACAAGAAATGTAATGGATTTCTTCATAAGCATAGGTATTTTCAGAAATATTACATTAGTCCATCTATTTCATTGAAACTAGAAAGCCCTACAGGATAACTAGGCGACATTGAGGATGTGTGAAAATAGCGCTGAGAGTTTAGATCTTAGAGAAATTATCTTTTACTGTGAGGTAGTAAGAAAATTTACGGGAGCCATATGGACTTTTTATGTTTGCATTTTCCCCCGCAATATCTTGAATATACTATCAAATACATAGTGGTCTGTTAAATAAACAAGAGATGAAGTACAGAAGTAAACAGAAGCAAGTCTTACTTACTATGCTTGAGCATCTAAATAAAGATCACTAATCAAACAACAGTATTTTATAAATCAAAATTTTACATCTAATATTTATTTAACTCCTTACATACTATGTAATTTTATGACTCATATATCAATAACATTTTAAACAGAAATCTCTCTAATTGTATTAGTTACTTTTTCTATTACTTTAATAAAATACTCTGAGATATCAATTTGGTTATGAAAGAATTTTATTTGACTCAGTTTGAGGTTACCGTCCACCATATTGAGAAATCAGAATTCCAAAATACCTCAGTAGCTGATCGTATTTCATCTACTGTCTTAAAAAGAGTAATAAATGTTAGCACTTAGCTTATTTTCTCCTTTATATACAGTTTAGGATTCTGATACAAGAAACTGATGCCACTTACAGTGTATGGATCTGCCTGTTTCAATTAATCTAATAGAGATAGTCCCTGGTAGGCATGCCATATCAAGTTGACTTGTAAGACCATCAGAACTCCGTGTTGTTAGCTTAATAATCAAACACAGTACTTTAAATTTCCACCTACCAACCCTTATCCCACAACTTTGGTGTTTATATAATAATGGAAATTGCAATTCAACTTCAGAATTCCCCACTGTCTTTAAAAACTGCAAAAGTTTAAAAGTATAGAGTCTATAGCTCTTTTGAGATCCAGGGTAATCTCTAACTGAGAATTTCTATAATTTCAACATGAGATGGCATGGAATACACACACACACACACACACACACACACACACACACAAAATGGAAGAATAGGGCATAGAAAGAAATGATCAACCCAAAGCAAGGATAAAATCCATCTGGAAAAGCAAAACCAGAAGCTCCATATATGGCATCTCAGGCGTATAATACAGTTCTCCAGTCTCATATGGCCTCTCGGGGCCTCCTTTAGGGACTTGGCCCCTTCCACACATTGGTGTTTTTCTAGAGGAAGGTAACTGCATTCCAACTCCCGTACATTTGCAATTCTCACTAGTACCAAGTGGATGAAGTTGTCTAGTTCTAGCAGTCGAGTGTGTAGGTTGATTCCCTTGGCCACTGCTGTATCAGCTTGTAACTACTGGCACAGAGAACAACTTCCATAGACAGGTGCCTTTGAGGAGCAGGAAATTCCTTCAATTTATTGTTTTTATTCTCATTCAAATTGATTTGGATTTTCACAAGACAGAGCCTCTGATGGATAAGGATTCCCATTGGTACAACTTTTCTATTATCCCAGTGCAGCACAGAAAGTTTCCTTAAATAGTGCTGATCCACTTAATTATATCTGCTCTGTGAACATTCCCCTGAATGCTCTCCTCTTGAATTTCTTCTGTCAAATAAATTAGCCCATCACATTGTAACTCAACTTCACCAGAGTTATCAGAACCCAGACAGAATGAAACCGTCTTCTTGGCACAGATATCACATGAAGGCCCTATTACATTTTCTTTGGAGTTGGTGCTTTCTTCTGAAATTTCTGTCATGCCTCTGAGGTCCACATTTCTCTCTGCAATCTTGTTTTCCAAATTGCATCTCTCATGTATCACATTAAGAACTTCTTATAGCTCGGAAGGTCTTTTCTAGCCCCAAGCTCCAAACCCTTCCATATCTTTATCAAAAGAAAACTAGTTTCTGAAGTGAGCAGAGCAAACTCTGAATGAATTCATTGAATTTCTGAGTGAATGTATGCTGTTGATGTGGGTAAGGCCCTCTATGCCTCAGAAACGGGGGACTGGGAAGGTGGGGGCATTGCAAACCTTCCTCCACTTAAACTCAGAGAGAAATGGCAAAATCTTCCTCAAATGTCCTCACTTTTACCATTTGAGTTGTGTTTTATATTGTATTATGATAATTAAAAAAATACCTTAGAAGATAATGAATGAAAGATTCATAACCTTATGCTTAAAGTGACGTGGAAGGGGGAGGAGTCTCAATTGAGGGTTTTCTCAAATAATATTGAACTGTGGGATATGAGAATTATTAATTGATTTAGAAGGGCCAAATGCACTATAGGAGAAAGTCTGAAAGAGCCTATTAAACAAAATCCAAGAGGTCATTCTACATGATTTCTATTTCAAGTTCCTCCTGTGACTTACCTCAACAATGGATGGTGAAACAGATCTAGAAGCTAAGCATTTACATCTACTCAGTTGCTGTTATTCAGAGAAATCAATCCTTTTAACAAAGATGGAACTAGAACATCAATTAATTCTGTAAGTATTCTAAGGCAATGGAAAATCCTTGTGTATTCTGGGGAGGGGAGGAACTTGTGGAAGAATCCCCAAGCAAAAATTCACATGTATTGGATATTTGGCAGTGGGATTTTAAATTAGGAAGCCTTACATTTTCAGAATCATTCAGCCATTCACACTATTACCATGCTAACATTCGTATTTCTAGTTGGCATGACAATTATTGTGTTTATACATGGCTTTTAGAGGTGACTGTATATGTTTCTAAATAGAACATCTCTACTAACTCCCCACTCTACTTCTGAGGCTCAAGGAACATCTTGGAAGAAGGAGCAAAATGAATATAAGACTGTAAGAGATTACTCTAAAATTCTATATTCTTCAAATGATACAATTGTTGCACATGAACCCACAGTAGCTATGCTTATTTCTGCAAGATCACACATAAGATGAACCCAGCCAGAATTTCAGTGTGGTGGGGGAAGGACTCATAACGCATCACTAATACATATTATATTGATGGCATCTAGTGGAATGAATCATTTTTATTTGGGATTTTGGCCCACTGCTAAAAAGTGTTTAGAAATCACACTTTTGGCAATTAATTTTATAACTTAAAAAGGTGATAAAATATGAAAATACTGAATAAACTATGAAAATACATTGGTATTGTATAGGTCCCAAGGCATGACTTGACTTTTCACAGGATGTGTGGCTGTGTTTATTCAGCTATCTTCTGTTTCACTTGAAAATTAAATAATCCAAACTCGTACTCTTTGAGTCACAATTTATTATAAATGACGTCTGGAGGTTTGCTAAATATTTTCTATATCTTGACATGAAAATGTCCTTAAATTTGTACTTTCATACAAGTTCTAATTTCATCTACATATTACTAGATTATGGACTGAACATAATATAAAATAGTAATCCTATTTTCTAAAATGCTACACCTGAGGGAGTATTTATATAAGATTATATAAAGCACTGTTTACTCAAAGTTCTTTGTAGGCAAATTTTCTTAACACTTTATTTTGTACTAGTAAATCATGGTGTCCAGCTTTGGGATACTTCTAGGATTACTCCCTTTTATTGCAATGTAACACTACATTTTCCCCCTTAAGATGGCTGTTATGAGTATAGAAAATTCTGTGTTTCTTTAAGAGACCCCGAATGATTAATGGAATAACACTGATCTATTTAATGACTCTTCAAATGCCTACATACAATTGGCAGCAAATGACATTCCCCCAGATGAAAAGGACAGGTGTAAAAACAAAAACCAAAGCCAGACAGCTGGGACTGGAATGTGGATTTGAGAGACTGGAGCAGACTGGAAAATATTAATTCTGTATTAAAATTGAGTTATTCAATTTCTGGTCCAATCAGTTTGTTAGTCATTTTGAAGTGTTATTTTGCATGTAAAATTTCTTGACTTTTTAAAAAGTACTTTATAGATTATCCAAGCACATTTGTCAACCATTGAGTCTGGAAGTTATTCGTTATATCCCATTTATTTCAATTACAAAAGATGAAGGTTCTAAGATGGCCATAGCCATCCTCAAATTGAATCACCACTTTCAAATTTGATGACAAGAAGAAAGTGGGAGGATGAGAGACACTAATAGCGTAACTATTGAATTAGTGTAATTTAGGTACAGTAAATTTTAAATAAAGGTATATGAAAATTTGTTTTTCAATAACTTATTGCAAGATAACACATAGGTATCTTGTGATAGATCCTCCCTGTTCCTCTGCCTCTTTTCATCACTGTTGTTGTGTCTCTCTGTGTTAATGGGCATTGAATTCAGAGCCTTACCACTGGCTTCATTTTAACTTGATAAAAAACCCTTGTTTTTTATCCTGTTGATTTTTAGTGTATTGAGTTCTCTGGAATAGAACCAATAAAGTGTCTTTGAGATGATTTCCACCACAGGAAGAGTCAGGATGGTCTTTATAAGAACAATTTAGTCCTTAGGTTTTTATCTGATTAGAATAGTAATCCTCATACAGCATTCACTTCAGACTCAAGTAATTTCCTATGAGACTATATATACCTTATAATAATATCAAAAGCTACATTCATAACATATTTTCATTGATGAAAAAAGTGGACGTAAATTTGAATAAGAGTTGGGAAGAGTGTATGGAAGCATTTGAAGAGATGATTGGGAAGGGAGAAATATTATAATTAAAACATAATGCCATAAACAAACAAATAAAAGTCTCACATGACTGCCAAAGCATAAGTTGAACGGGGATAGCACCACAAGCATACTGAAGGGTTGAGGGAACATCCTAAGGCCTCAACCCTACAGAAGGGTTGAGGAAACATCCCAAGGCCTCAACCCTACAGAAAGGACCGTAGACAACTACAGAAAGTTGAAGGTAGTAGAAAAGAGCAAAGAAATTCTTTCCAATATTGTATGGTCAGGTCTGAAAAAATGCATACAAGTTGCATATGACTGAGCAAATTATATTTAGGAATATACACGCATGCATATATGTATGTCACAACAATGTCAAAAAGAGGCTAAGAATGGAGAGAAAGCAAGGAGGGCTTGTAGGCAGAAAATGGTAGGAAGAAATGATGTAATTATTATCTCTAAAAGGAAACGAAGTAATAAAAATATTGAGAAGAAGTTGTTTAAGAGAAGAGGTATCCTGATATGGAGTGAATGTATTTATTTTATTATTGTGTGATCAAAGAATATGACTTTTACATGCTAACCACCAGTTGAACCACCACCATCCATTCTTACCTCCTTCTACAAAGCTCAAGTCCAAGTGCATCAAGGACCTCCACATAAAACCAGAGACACTGAAACTGATAGAAAAGAAAGTGGGGAAGAGCCTCAGGCACATGAGCACAGGGGAAATTTTCCTGAACAGAATACCAATAGCTTATACACTTAGATCAAGAATTGACAAATGGAACCTCATAAAATGGCAAAGCTTCTGTAAGGCAAAGGACACTGTCAATAGGACAAAACAGCAACCAACAGACTCTGAAAAGATCTTTACTAATCCTACATCCCATAGAAGGCTAATATTCAATATATACAAAGAACTCAAGAAGTTAGACTCCAGAGACCCAAATAACCTTATTAAAAATGAGTTACAGAGCTAAACAAAGAGTTCTCAACTGAGAAATAACAAATGGCTGAGAAACACCTAAAGAAATGTTCAATATGCTTAGTCATCAGGGAAATGCAAATCAAAACAACTCTGAGATTCCACCTCACACCTGTCAGAAGGGCTAAGATCAGAGCTCCTGTCTCTAGCTGCATATGTAGTAGAGGATGGCCTAGTCTGTAATCAATGGGAGGAGAGGCCCTTGGTCTTTCGAAGATTATATGCCCCAGTATAGAGGAATGTCAGGGCCAGGAATTGGGGAGTAGGTGGGTTGGAGAGCAGGGGGAAGGGGGAGTGTATAGGAGATTTTCAGAGAGGAAACTAGGAAAGGGGATAGCATTTGAAATGTAAATGAAGAAAATAGCTAAAAAAAAAAAAA